>NC_133325.1:176520703-176820703 GCF_042186555.1 Aquarana catesbeiana | reverse complement strand
CCTTTTGGTTGGTTGTAAACCTCAGACATGAAATATGAACATAATGCATCCTTCTGTACGTGTGATTTCTCTCTGCTGCCTCATTTCTTTGTTATCCACATGAGTCACTTCTGACAGCTTTTCCCAACTCCATAAGATAATTATGGAGAAGGAGAGCTCCAGCACACAGCTTGTGATTGACAGCCATAGGTGTGCATATTCCCCACATATATTCCCTCCAATTAGGGCTCAGAGCTCTCTTCACTGACCTCCTTATGCCCCGTACACACGGTCGGATTTTGCGACGGAAAATGTTCGATGGGAGCTGGTTGTCAGAAATTGTAGGCCGTGTGTAGGCTCCATCGGACATTTTCCATCGGAATTTCCGTCACACAAAATTTGAGATCTGGATCTCAAATTTTCCGACAACAAAATCCGTTGTAAATTCCGATCGTGTGTACACAGTTCCAACACAGAAAGTTCCACGCATGCTCGGAATCAAGCAGAAGAGCCGCACTGGCTATTGAACTTAATTTTTCTTGGCTCCTCGTACATGTTGTACGTCACTGTGTTCTTGATGTTTGGAATTTCCGACAAGATTTGTATGATCGTGTGCATGCAAGACAAGTTTGAGCCAACATCCATCGGAAAAAATCCATGGATTTTGTTGTCGGAATGTCCGATCGTGTGTACAGAGCATTAGTGTGAGACTTCCGATCCCCACCACCTGCTTTTCAGAGCTGAGAGATTCTGTTTAAAATATGTTTTATAAGACTGAGGAGGAGAGATGGCTGCATAATAATAGGTACAACCTATGTGGGAGAATTTCTTTCAACCCTGTTAAGCACCTGATGTTAGTCACATCACAAGGGGTTTACAAGCACTTTGAAGGCTAAGTTCACCTTTTAAAAAAAAATATATATAGATAGATAGATATTTTTGCAGGAAGAAAATGTGCATTTATTATATATTTTTTCAGAGGAGGCTGCAGAGCACTGCACCTACAAACAGTAGCTCGCAGGTGCAATGTCAGGCTCCTGTAGACACTGGCTCCAGTTTTTTACGCCCATACTTCCATACGGCTTATCGGTTTGAAAGCTGAAAGAAGTGTCAATGAACTAGGAGGGCACTTATGAGTGCTCTAATAGTGTACTGAGAACTACAAGTCATCTGCCACGGTGGGACTTGTAGTTTCTCCTAGACATGTGCAATTCATTTCAATAAAAATTCGAACAAATTTTTGGTTATTCAGAGATTTGGATGTGTCCAAATCTCCGAATGAAATGGTAACCAATTTCACTGAAATTCTTTAAAATTTTAAGAACGATTAGTATGCGGATCGGTTAAAAAATGATCGGCCGATTCAAATCCTGTGTAAAGAATAGCTGGTTGTTAGGTAGTGGGCCAGGAAGCCGGCCGCTGCATCCTTAACAACTGATGACTCGTTAGCAGTCAGCGGGCTTCCCCACTGACAGCTGAAATGTAAACAAAACAATGCTAGCAATAGCAAATTCTGAAAAAGAAAAAAAAAAAAAAAAAACAGCGTGCCCCCCACCCCCCAATCCATACCAGGCCCTTTGGGTCTGTTATAGATTCTAAAAAGGAACCCCATGCCAAATAATTTTTTTAAATGGCATGGGGACCCCCCCAAAATCCATACCAGACCCTTATCCGAGCACGCAGCCCGGCAGGCCAGGAAAGGGGGGGGCAAGGGAACACCCCCTCCTGAACCATACCAGGCCACATGCCCTCAACATGAGGGGGGGGTGCATTGGGGCAGGGGCATGTTGATAGGGACAAGGGCCTCTTCCCCACAACCTGTGGTTGTGGGGTTCTGGAGGTGGGGGCCTTATCGGAATCTGAAAGCCCCCTTTAACCAGGGGGCCCCCAGATCCCCCCACCATGTGAAGTATGGGGTACATACTCCCACTATATTTAAAGAAATTTTTATTGTTTCACTAAAAGTGGGGACCCCACTTAAAGTGAAACAATAAAAAATGAAAAATTTCTTTAAATATAGTGCCTGGGAGGACCCCTTGGTCTGCCTGTGAAGTGGCGCATCTGTAGCATGTATAGGAGATGCTGCAGTAAAAATGAAATTTCTAAAGAAAAAAAAACAATTTAAATTGCATTTAAATTGAATTGCGGTTGCAATTGCCAGTCCGGCTATTTAAAAAAAAAAAAAAAAATAAAGAGAAAAAACGGTGTGAGACTTTTGGGTCTGGTAGGGATTCTAAGGGGAACCCCATGCCAAAATTAAGATAAAAAAAAAAACGGTGTGGGGTCCCTACCGGAATCCATACCAGACCCTTATGCAAGCACGCCCCTACTCACAAAAAGTGTCAAAATTAAAGAAAAACAGTAGACGGTTTTTGACAAGTCTTTATTAAAAAAAAAAAAAAAAAAGAGAAAAAACATTGTCCCTCAATGTAAATCCATCGTCAATCACGGCGCCAGCCGCACCCAAAAAAAAAAAAAAAGACATCAACCCAGCATGCCCCGGTCGGTGACATCACAAGGGGGCAGGGGTCAACCTCTGACATCAGGTGACTCCACACCATTTAAGAAATGTCAGACAGAGGAGTAGGCAGTCCACGGGGAGCATTCGACGAAGCCGGAGTTTTTATTTTCCGGGTTCGGTGGAGTGAGATGGATCTACATTGGAAGACATTGTTTTTTATTTTTGAATAAAGGAATTGTCAAAAACTCATGTACTGTCTATTCCCTTTTTACTAGGGTTGTTACTGATTAAAATTTTCATGTTTGATTAATCGATTTTTTTTTTAAATCGATTAATCAACTAATTTCGATTAATTATAACACACATACAGATTCAACTACTTTTAGCTGACGTCATGCGTAGCTCCGCCCCCGTACGCGTTACGTTCAATCAGAACTTCCTCAGCAGGGCTGGGCTACGGCGTCACCCTACAGTCTATTTAAATAGCACTGTTGAGCTGGACCGATGGAGAGCCAGTGACATCCATCATCTGCTGAGACAGCAAAGTGTCAGGGAAAAAAAGTGCCCTCATCATAAATGTTTCTTAATTGCTGGATAACCAATCAATGTCAGTTCATCGTCAAACTGACTTACAGCCAGGAAAGCCCTCAGATATGTTGATTTTCATAGCCAAGTCCAGGATTTACATAGATGTTTATCTGAATATTTTGACCAGTGAGATCAATCAAATCGTTAGGATCTGTCTTCCTCAATTTATGATTTCACGGACATCGACGTCACCGGACTCCTCCCCCCTTCCCTACGTTAGCAGACGGAGGCACTTGGGGAAGGGGAGAGGTGAGTACCAATCAAAAGAATTTTGATCAATCAAAAAAATTAATGATTAATCGAGGAATTAATCTTTAATTTTCCCAGCCCTACTTTTTACACATTTTTGTGAATGGGTAGGGGTACTATGTATCCCATACTCATTCACATAAGGGGGCGGAATCTGGGGGCCCCTTGTTAAAGGGGGCTTCCAGATTCTGTTAAGCCCCCGCCTGCAGACCCCCACAACCAAAGCCAAGGGTTGTGGGGAAGAGAGGCCCTCTTGGGGGGATCCCATGCCATTTTTTTGTAGTTTTTTTTTTAAATTTTGGCGTGGGGTACCCTTTAGAATCTATACCTGACCTGAAGGGCCTGGTATGGATTTGTGGGGACCCCACACTGTTTTTTTTTTCAGAATTTTCTATTGCCAGCATTGTTTTGTTTACATTTCAGCTGTCAGTGGGGAAGCCCACTGACAGCTGAGGAGTGATCCGTTAAGGACGCAGTGGCCAGCTTCCCGGTGTTCTGTCACTTTCTCCAACCCATCAGAAACTCCAACCACGTCACTGCGGGTTTATTTAAACCCTTAGTAATTGGAGTTTTTGACAAATTGGTGGCTGGACACAACACCGAATAGAGTCCGGTACAGGAAGATTGAGCTGTTTTGACAGCACAGCGGCTAACGAGGACAAAGTTGTCGCCGCTTCGGAAGCGGCAATTTTGTTGGCTAGTATCGGAGCGGAGTAAGAATCTCCGCTCATAATATCCTGCACCGGACTCTATTCGGTTGCCGGTGTTGTGTCCAACCACCAATTCGTCAAAAACTCCAATTACTGCTGGTTTCAAGAAACCGGAAGTTAAGTAGTTGGAGTTTCTGACGGGTTGGAGAATTTGACAGAACACTAGCCCGTTGCTTAACAACCAGCTATTCTCCACTAGGGATGAGCTTCGTGTTCGAGTCGAACCCATGTTCGACTCGAACATCATCTGTTCGCCCAATTGCGAACGATATGGGCCGTTCGCGCCAAATTCGTGTGGCGTGTCACAGCCCATAATTCACTGCGGCATCGCAGTGCACTGCTGGATGATGATTAGCCAAGCATGCACTATGACCCGCATGCTTGGCCAATCACAGCGCCGTCTGAACAGAGGGCCATAATTGGCCAAAGCCAAGGGGGCTTTGGCCAATTATGGCTCAGGGGATTTCGTACACACCCCATACTATATAAGGCCGCCTGCACGGCGGCCCTGTGTAGTGTGTTCTGGCGTTCATAGAGAGAGAGAGAGAGAGAGACATAGACAGTCATTTGATTTAAGTTAGATAGATTAGGCAGGACAGTCAGTCAGTTAGCTGCACTTACAGTGTATTGTGTATATATATGCATCCCAGGTGTTATATATATATATATTATACACACACATACACTGTATTCAGTTTAGCTAGATCCGTTCCTGTTATCTTGCTACTGACAGGCAGGCTTGTGTTACAGTATTTACAGCTACCTGAAGAAAATTGCTGGTGTTCTTTTGATCCTATTAGTACCACAGTCGGGCAGTTAGACTATTTACAGTTAGTGTAGTGCGTCCTCCTCACAGTGTTCAGCTAAAGCTACAAGTTAGTTTAGTGTGACCTCTGCACACTGTTCAGCTAAAGCTACAAGTTAGTGTAGTGCGACCTCCTCACAGTGTTCAGCTAAAGCTACCTGTAGAAGGTTGGTGGTGTTTTCCTGATCCTATCACTACCGCAGGCAGCTAAATAAGCTACAAGTTAGTGTAGTGTGACCTCTGCAGAGTGTTTAGCTAAAGCTACCTGTAGAAGGTTGGTGGTGTTCTCATACTACAGGCAGGCAGTTGATTTTGCTAGCTGCAGTATCAGTATATATATATATATATATATATATATCCCAGCTTAGTGCAGCTACAGGCCATTAGTATGTCTGGAAGGATAGGCAGACAGTCACAAGCCAATAAAAGAGGGCAAGCAGGCTCTGTGTCTAGAGGCAACAGTGCTGGTCATGGAGACGGTGCATCCTCATCAGCACGTGGCCGTGGGACACGCTTGGCCTTCCAACATGTGGAAGACTTGGTCGAGTGGATGACCAAGCCTTCCTCATCCTCTCTCACCCATGCTCAGGGTATTTTGTCTGGCAAAGCAGCTGCCAACGCGGCCTCTTCCCTCGGCTCAATGGCATCAGTGACTCCTTCCCTAGCCCCACCATGTCCTCCTCCGGAGTACCTCAAACTGTTTGACCACAGTGTTGGGTACATGCTCCAGGAGGATGCCCAGCGTTTAGAAGGCTCTGGTGATGATTCTGAATAAATTAATGAATGAATGGATTTGTAAAACGCTGCAAATGCGATCTGAATCGCCTCAAGGCGCTGATGCGTTGTGTTGTCAAGCTTCACTAGAAGAGGTAGGTCTTCAGTTTTTTCCTGAAAGCCAGATGGTTTTCTTCCATGCGGATGTGAGTCGGAAGAGAGTTCCATAGCCGAGGTCCCTGGACTGCAAATCTTTGTTCTCCCCTTGCTTTGTAGCAGTATTTGGGAACGAGGAGGAGGTTTTGGCTAGATGATCGCAGATTGCGATTCGGTGTGTAATGTTTTATTTTCTCTCGGAGGTATTGAGGGGCGTTTCCATGTATAAATTTGTGGGTGAGGCAGAGCGTCTTGAAAGTGATCCGATTCTTTACTGTTAGCCAGTGTAGGCTCCTCAGGGATGGGGAGATGGACTCCCAGGGTTTTTTCCTGTTATTAGTCTTGCCGCCTCGTTTTGAATGGCCTGTATGCGCGTAAGCTGATATTGGGGTAATCCTAGGTAGAGTGAGTTTGCGTAATCGAGACGGGAATTAATGATTGCTCCAACTACTGCTGCTTTGTCATCTTCTGGGATGAAGGGGATGAGTCTGCGTAACTAGCGGAGGAGATGGTGCGATCCCATAACTACTGATCCTATTTGCGTATCCATTGTCATTTCTGGGTCCAAGATAATTCCAAGACTTTTTGCCTTGGTGCTCGGTGAAATGGTTTGTTTGAAGATGGCGGGGGGTGTCCGTTGAGTCTTGGTTTTGGGATTTTGGTTAGCATGCAGGTAGAGAAGTTCTGTTTTTGACCCGTTGAGTTTGAGGGAACTAGTGGTCATCCAATTATCTATTGAAGTGAGGCATTTCTCTAGTTGCTGATGGTGGTCTTTTTGTCCGGTGATCCCAAAGTAGATTTGGGTATCATCTGCGTATGAGTGGAAGCAGATATCTGATTTTCTGATGATATTGAGGAGAGGGCGGATGTAAATGTTGAATAGCACTGGCGACAAGGGGGAGCCCTGAGGCACTCCACAGGAGATTGCCCGGGTTTCCGAGGTAAATGCTCCTAGTTTCACTGTCTGCGAGCGATTCTCTAAGAAGGATGCGAACCATTTTAGACTAGACTCTGTGGCTCCTGCTACTTCTGTGAGCCGGCCAAGTAGAGTATTGTGGTCCACTGTGTCAAATGCTGCGCTGAGGTCTAACAGTACCAGGAGACACGACTCTCCATCATCTGCTGCTTCGAGTGCATCATCCCATACTTTTAGAAGTGCTGTTTCCGTGCCATGACCTGGGCGGAAACCTAATTATAGAGTGTCCAGAAGTTGATGCGTGTCAAGATGGCATTGTAGCTGTTGTACTACCGCTTTCTCCATAATCTTGGAGACGGTGTTGAGGCTTGTTATCGGTCGGCGGTGGTTGGGGTCTTTAGGGTCAAGATTGGGCTTCTTTAGCAGGGGTTTGACGATGCCTTGCTTGAGGGTAGTTGGTACAATCCCTTCTTTGAATGACTGGTTTATGAGGTGTGTTATAGTTGGGGCCAGGATGTCGGCGCATTCTTTCAGGAGTTTCGTGGAAATGATGTCGTTTGGTGATGTGCTGTCTCGAAGGCTTCTCATAATGTTTTTTGTCTTGTCAGTGGTGATTGGGCTCAAGAAGAAGTCTGGCGGTTGTGTGCTGTTCGCGTCCATGTCATCTTTTTGCTTTGGTTGGGTAAGGTTGGTTGCTTTTTTCTGTTGAATTGATTCCCGAATCCTGTCGATTTTGTCGATGAAAAAATTAGCTAGCTCATTGCAGTATTCTTGAGTATAGTTTGCTGGGTGCTCTTAACAGGTTGGGTTCATTGATTGAGCGACTATTTTGAAAAGTTCCCGCAGCCGGTTTATGGTGGTTGAGATGGTGTTCGAGAAATATTCTTTTTTGGCTGTGAAAATCGCTTTGTGGTATTTCACAGTGAGTATTTTGTAGTTTGTATGGTTTTCCATGGTGGGATTTCTTCTCCATGCTCTTTCCGCTCTTCTACGTTCTTGCTTGAGTAGAGTGAGGGTGCCGTTGAACCATCTCGAGTTTTTTTTGCGGATGAGTGTTCTGCGTTTTGGCGCTACTGAGTCTGCTGTTTGTAGTAAAGCCTTGTTTAGGGAGTTGAGTGTTTGTTTTCCGTTGAGAGATCTGCGTTTAATGATTGTATTTTGTTTGATAAAGTGGTTTTGAAGAGTTCAGAATGCAGTTTCTTCCGGGATCTGTTCCAGTGTATTGTTGTTGAATGTTTCTGTTTTTGGAAGATGGATTTGGTGGTGATATTGAATTTGATGGCGTAGTGGTCCGTCCATGGTAGTAGAGTGTTGTCGGATATGTTGATGTCCATGTTCTGAAAGATGAGGTCTAGGGTATGTCCTGAACCATGCGTGGGCTTCTTTTTAAACTGCTGAAGACCTAGCTCTTCCAGTTGGTTGATGCAGGCGGTCGCAATAGGATCTTGGGTGGAGTTTGCCCAAAGGTTGAAGTCTCCAAGTACCAGAAGGTTTTTAGTTTTCAGGGTGTGCATTGAGATAAATTCCATAAATGGTGTGAGGAGATTAGTCTTTGGTCCTGGTGGTCTGTAGCATAGTAATATGTGAATGGTGTTTTGGGGTGTAGTTTGAAGTTGCAGGGGGAGTATCTCCATGAAATGCACCGAGTTCTGTGAGGGTGGTTTGGTGACAGCAAGGTGTGATTTGAAGATCACTGCTAGGCCTCCTCCTTTTTTTCCTGTTCTGTGCTTGGTAAGGATGCTGTAGTTCTCTGGTACCAATTCAGTTAGAATGGTGTTGCAGTTGGATGTTAGCCAAATTTCTGTAATGAAGAGGCAGTCTATGTTGTTGTCGATCATGAAGTCGCGGATTTCTAGTCTGTGCTTTACTGCAGATCTTGTATTAATCAGGGCGCATGCTATTTGTTGTAGTTGGATTGGTGTCTCTCTGAATTTGATGGTAGCTTGTCGGTTGGTCCTCAGTAATTTTTCTTTTCTTAGTCTTCTTTGAGTGGCAGTTGGTAGAGTTGAACCGATGTTTCTTAGCCTGTGGAGTGCGTCCGCGGTGTACTTAAGATTACACATGGTGATGCAAGCAGGTTTCTGAAGGAGGGTGATGGAGGTGATGGAGGCTGCTAACCACCCTCCCCGTTGATTCAGAGGAAGGCGAAAAAACCTCTCACTGAGCAGGCCAATTGCTAACAGCAGCAGGAAAAACTCCTTCCTGACCCCCCGAGGGGCGATCGGCTCAAGGACCCTGGATCAACAGCTGTGGTAACCCCCGGTGGCTTACCTGTGGAGGCTGGTCAGGAGGATGATGGCGGGGGGGTAGGGGGGTCTGGTCGCTACTTACCAGTTAGAGTGATGTTGCGACTGGGTTTAGGCGGAGCTTAAGATGGACACTGGTCTGGTCCAGTGTTTCCGGTGGTAGGCTGTGCCCACGCAGTGAAGTCAATGTAGAGGAGGGGGGTGTTCGAGGCGTGGGGGCACGGGGCCCGCTGGACAGGTGTGGGTTCTGGGTGGCTGGAGCTAGGCCGCAGCCGTGGTCTGTCCCCCAAGTCTATCAGTTAGAGAGCGGGTGATTGGATGGCGGCTGCGGTGGTGCCCCGGTGGCTGAGGAGGGGGGGTTGAGGGATGGTGATCTTTGCCTGGAGGGGGGCGGTCCCGGTACTAACCTGCTGGGGGGGTCCGGGCTGAGCTCCGGGTGGAGGATCGGCCACACTGGGGGGACCAAGATGGCTGACGGGATGGATCCAAGCCACGGGTAGTCAGATGCTCGCTCTCTGGAGGTTGCAGGTCCTTCTGAGCTAGATGAAGGCAGTAACGTGAGCACGGACAGAGGGGGTGCCCAAGAAGGACAGCAATTTGGCAGTCATGCTCCCCCTGCTGCAGCATACTGCCAGGTTTGCTCCAGTGATGAGGAGGGAGGGGATGATGAGGTCACTGACTCAACGTGGGTGCCTGATAGGAGAGAGGAGGAGGAGGCACATCACCAACAAGGCAGGATGCCCTCCAGGGGCCAGCCTAAGGGCAGCACACTGACTGCATCACACCGCAAAGCTCTGCATGTGCAGGGCGCTGCCGTCTCTGCGCGTTATTCCAAAAGTTCTTTGGTGTGGGCCTTTTTTGAGATGAGTGCATCAGATCGCACCGCTGCTATTTGCAACATATGTCTCAAGCGTATCTCGCGTGGCCAAAACATCTCCCGCTTGGGCACCACATGCTTGACCAGACATATGTTGACCTGCCATGCAGTTCGTTGGCAAGCGTATCTAAAAGACCCACACAAAAGAACAAAGAGGACCTCTCCTTGCTCCTCCATCAGCTGAGATCTCCAACCCCACTATACCTTCAGTCCTCTCTGAGACCTGCACTGAGAGGAATGAAGGTGTAGAATTAGGTGTGTCACAGCCAAGTACTTGTGGGCAATCTGCTTTCGGTACACCGACATCAGATTGTACCAGGCAAATTTCCCTGCCCCAGCTGCAGCACCGCCGAAAGAAGTTCGCTCCCAGCCATCCACATGCCCAGCGGTTGAATGCTAGCTTGGCAAAATTGCTAGCACTTCAACTGCTACCTTTTCAGTTGGTAGACTCTGCCCCCTTCCGTGAGTTTGTGGAATGTGCGGTTCCTCAGTGGCAGCTACCCAAACGCCACTTTTTCTCACGGAAGGCAATTCCGGCTCTCTACCGGCATGTGGAAGGCAATGTCCATGCCTCGCTGGACAGGGCAGTCAGTGGTAAGGTGCATATTACCGCTGACTCATGGTCCAGCAGGCATGGACAGAGACGTTACCTAAGTTTCATCGTGCATTGGGTGACTCTGCTGGCAGCTGGGAAGGATGCAGGACAAGGTGCAGTAGTGTTGGAGGTTGTTCCGCCACCATGCCTCCAAAATGCCACTACTAATGATTGTGACACACCTCTCTCCTCGACCCCCTCCCCTTCTTCTTCCTCCATGGCCTCTTCCAGTGCTTTGTCCTTGGAACCAGCGGTGCTCCGTAGGCGTTCAAGGGGCTACGCAAGTACGCAGGCCAAAAGATGCCATGCGGTGCTTGAGCTGGTGTGCTTGGGGGGTAGGAGCCACAGAGGTGGTTGACGCCACGCCAACTTAAGGCAGGAATGGTGGTTTGCGACAATGGCACCAACCTCCTCTCCGCCCTCTGACAGGGACAACTGACCCATGTGCCCTGTTTGGCTCACTTCCTTAACTTTCTTGGGCAGGTACCCGGGCTTACAGGATGTCCTGAGGCAGGCCAGGAAAGTCTGTGTACATTTCCGCCAGTCATATAATGCCAGTGCTCGGCTGGCAGACCTCCAAAAGGAGTTTAACCTGCCCAAGAACCGCCTAATCTGTGACATGCCCACCAGGTGTAACTCAACGTAGGCCATGCTGCAGCGGCTGCACACGCAGCAGAGGGCCATCAATGAGTACCTGTGCGACTATGGCACCAGGACAGGGTCAGGGGAGCTTGTTTTTTTTTTCCCCACGCCAGTGGGCCATGATCAGGCATGCATGCACTGTCCTGTCACCATTTGAGGAGGCCACGAGGATGGTGACAGTGCATGCATCAGTGACACTGTCCCCCTTGTCCACCTGTTGAAGCACACGCTGCGTGGAATAATGGACAGGGCACTTGAGGCAGAACAGAGGCAGGAAGAGGAGGACTTCCTTAGCTCTCAAGGCCCCCTTTATCCAGACAGTGTTCCTGCGTGCCCGCCGATCACACAGGAAGAGGAGGAGGAGGAGGGAGGATTGTGTCAGTATGGAGGTGGAGCCTGGCACTCAGCATCAGCAGCAGTCTTTAAGGGATCAGCCCCAAGAAACACATGGACTTGTACGTGGCTGGGAGGAGGTGGCTGCGGACCATGTCATCCTTAGTGACCCAGAGGACTCCGGAACGAATGCCTCAGCAAACCTACGCTGCATGGCCTCCCTGATCCTGCAAAGCCTGCGTAAGGATCCTCGTATTCGTGGTATCAAGGAGAAGGACCAATACTGGCTGGCAACCCTCCTTGATCCACGTTACAAGGGATAGGTTGCAGACCTTATCTAGCCGTCGCAGAGGGAGCAGAGGATGAAACATCTTCGGGAGGCCTTGCAGAAAGGTCTGTGCAACACATTCCCAGAGACTGGGAGGTTACAAACTCCTGTTTCTGGACGTGTTGCTGAGGCTTCGGTCAGTCAAAGAAGGAGCGGTGGAGAAGGTGGCCGTCTGACCGATGCATTCAGACAATTTTTTAGTCCGCAGTCCCAAGGTATGATCGGTTCCAGCAACCATCACCAGCGTCTGTTTTACATGGTGCATGAATACCTAGGGGTAAGATCTGACTTGGACACCTTTCCCACCGAAAATCCTCTAGGTTACTGGGTCTTGAGGATGGATCACTGGCCAGAGCTTGCACAGTATGCAATTGAGCTACTGGATCCAGCGTTCTTTCGGAACGCTCATTCAGTGCTGCTGGAGGCTTTGTAACCGATCACAGGGTGCGTCTGTCCACCGACTCGGTCGATCGACTGACCTTCATAAAAATGAATCAGTCTTGGATCACCACCAGCTACCAAGCCCCTGATGCTGATGTAACCGAATAATTTTTTTTGAAATGTTAGATCCCTTCAAAGACTGCCTATGCTGATGCTGAGTGACTATCCTGTTATGCTGAGTAATTATCCTCTTCCTCCTCAATGATCATGCTGATAGCTTGTAAGAACATTTTTGGTTCTGGGCGCCGCCACCAGTGCCTAAGGCCCAATTTTTCAGCCCCTGTTTAACAGGGGCGTGTAATTACAATTTTTGATGCAATTCTTTTGCAGCAGGGCTAGTTCCTGCGCTCCAACTAGAGTATCTGTGAGGGGTTGCAGTGTTGTGATACCAGCACCAGTGCCTAAGGCCCAATTTTTCAGCCCCTGTTCAACAGGGGCATGTAATTACAATTCTTGATCTAATATTTCACAGCAGGGCCCGTTCCAGCGCCCACCAAGAGTAATTGTGAGGACTTACAGTGTTGTGGCACCAGCACCACCACCACCATAGGCCCAATTTTTCTGGCCCTGTTCAACAGGGGCATGTAATTACAATTCTTGATCTAATATTTCACAGCAGGGCCCTGTGAGGGCTTACAGTGTTGAGGCCACCACTAAGGCCCAAATTTCTGCTGAGTATATAGGGCAGGCCCCTACTTTCAAACATCCAACTTACAAACGACTCCTACTTGCAAACGGAAGGAGACAGCAGGAAGTGAGATGAAATCTACCCCATAGGAAGGGAAATTCTCTCCTGTAAGAGTTAATATCCTTTTCACTGATGCTTTATCACCAATCCTTGTTTCACTAAAAACCCCAAATTTTCAAAAAACATTTGTCATTGGAACAAAAAGTGAGGTGAAATCTTCGGAAGAGGAGCACAAACAGCAAAACAAATGTCACAGGGGTGATAACCCTTCCCTAGGTTTTCCAAAAAGCTTAAAAACAGATTTTTTTGGCTGGAGCTACACTTTAAAAATGTACCAGTTCAAAATTACAAACAGATTCTACTTAACAAACCTACAGTCCCTGTCTTGTTTGCACAGCCTGTATACTCTACTACTCACAGTATATAGGGCCTGGGGGCCCCACGCCTTTCCTTTTTTTAATTTGGGTGCGGGGTTTCCCTTAATATCCATACAGGACACAAAGGGCCTGGTAATGGACTGGAGGGTACCCATGCTGTTTGTCTCACTGATTTTCATCCATATTGCCAGGACCCGACATTACATTAAAGCCGCAGGCAGTTTTAAATGACTTTTTTCCTTTAAAAATGTCATTTTGTGCAGGGACTGTTCCAAGCATGGGAAACACGTGTCACTTTACAGGCATACTATAGACACCCCCCAGGTACGATATTTAAAGGAATATTTCACTTTTTTTTTTTTTTTTTTTACTTTAAGCATCATTAAAATCACTGCTCCCGAAAAAACGGCCGTTTTTAAAAGGTTTTTTTACATTGATACATGTCCCCTGGGGCAGGACCCGGGTCCCCAAACCCTTTTTAGGACAATACCATGAAAATTAGCCTTTAAAATTAGCACTTTTGATTTCGAACGTTCGAGTCCCATAGACGTCAATGGGGTTCTAACGTTCGTGCAAATTTTCCGTCCATTCGCAGGTTCTGGTGCGAACCGAACCGGGGGGGGGGGTGTTCGGCTCATCCCTATTCTCTACACAGAATATGAATCGGTCGGGCTGGGTTTATCATGGAACATGCTCCAAAATGGCGAACGTAGCCCTTCAGAAACTATACAACCATAAAGTAATTCTGATGTCTGCAACCTTAGACCATGGTACAGAAAAAGTGATTTACCCATTTTATTTTTTAATTGTTTAGCTGTTCATGTGCTTTACAGTGAAGTAAAGACTTTGCATTAATAGGCATTTCACTTTTCTTGTTCTATTCATTTTCAAACATCTTTATTCTCAAATCAAATACACATTTCAGTAACACGCTATTTTGCTGATTGTTTATCACCCACAAAAGCACTTTGGTATCAAATGAAAATAAATTTGTGCATTAAAGTGGATGTAAACCCAATGTCATCCTTTCTAAACTATTGCCATAGGGGTTATCTATAAGGATATACATGCCTCCTGCATGTATCTTTACCTGTCAAGTGTCTCCCCCCTGAGAGCCGAAAAACTGCAGATTCTGTGGGTGGGTCTGTTGTCTGGAGCTCAGTGGGTGGAGTCGTGATGTCAGTAGACTCCCTGCCCACCTCTACACTCCCCTTGTCAATATGCATTTTCTCCTGTGTATATTACACTGAACTTCTGCTATGATCTCTAACATCCAGTGAAAAGGACAGGAAAGTAACCACATGACTTCAGCATGCCAAATCTTGCTGAGGTGTGGAACATCCAATCCTTGCAGAGCTGCTGAAGAAAGGAGTGGGGGTGGGAATTAAAAAATAATGCATGTCTCTTAGGCTAGTGCACAAGATATGTAAATCACCTGTCACTCACAGCAAGGCGGAGGATTTGACAAAGTTTTTCTCTGTTTGTCAAGATTTATCCCACTGAACAATAAAAAAGGATTGCTCAGAGCTGGATTAACTCTGTGTGGCAAGACTGGGCTCAAATGATAGGAAATCTTATACTCTACATTATGACATCAAAAGAAAAAAAAAATGCGGGTTTACATCCACTTTAAGGAGAAACTAAACTGAAAATTGTGCAGGAAAAAGGCAGAGAATACAGAAAGATGTATTGCTGTCAGACTCCCTGCTGCTGATTTTTCCTTATTACTGACTTACTATGCCTTGCTCTACACTGTGAAGGTTGCCATCTTGGTAAAAGCATGAATTTGCTTCTTCATGCAAGATCCCTCAGCATGGAGAACAGTGAGCAGCACATTGTGATATCACCAAATTCCACTCCAACCTCTTGAGATCAGTAGAGGCATGCTGCTGATCAGTAGTGTATTTAGGTTTTGTGCTGCCCTAGGCCTGCCTAAACTCGTGCACCCCCCAATTTAAATATGAGCCACCCCTTCCTGTCAAGGCCACACCCCTTGCTGTTTAAGACCCACCCTGAATTTTTTGAGTGGGGACACTAGTTCTGAGGGCCTGGGAGCGGCAATGGATTCCCTTAATTTGCATAGATTTCCTCTTACTTCCTGTTTGGCTATGGGGCAGGAAGTGAAGGGAAATATCTGCAATAGGACAGGGATGGTAAAAAACAGCGCAAGCTGTCAGGAACTCTTTCCATGCTGTCCCCCTGCAAAGTGCTGTCCTAGGCCTGGGCCTTGTCGTCCTAGGCCAGGATACAGCGTTGCTGCTGATAAAGAGCTATGAGGCCTAGGCACAGGTACATGCTACAAAATGCACTGCTAGTTTTCAGGAGGAATTCAAAACAAAAAGGTGCATATTTTTGTTGCTTCTTCAGCACAATTACATTTATAAATGTTCCCTATAATATAGAAAATCTTGAATTTTTGAGTTCATGTCTTTAAAAAGAACTTTCAAGAAATATGGAATGCCCTTTGGCCTATACTTCATGGCAGACTGATAGATGAAAAATTACTAGGTTCATGTTATAGCAAGTTTTGGCAAACAGGGCAATCAAAAATACAAGATCACATTACTTGGGCTGGTTTAGGCTGGGGAAGTGTGAAGAGAAAGTCCGTGAAAAATGTGGGAAAATAGGACAAGGGCAAATATATGAGTTTAGCATCCAGGCCTACAGAATATCGTGTCCATGGATGAACAGCGGTCAGCGCGTGCTCTACTGCTTGTGGGACCAGATGCACGTTTTTGTTGACAAGGTGTTTTACTTGTTCAGCAGCCTTGAGGGCTAAAATAAAAATATAACATAGGTCAAAAAGGTTGCATCAAGTGGGTAAACAAAAAGCTGAAGTTTAACCAAATGACAAAAACAAATTATCTAGGCATTATATAATGGTTCTTATTCTCATTTTTTGCATTTCATGTGGCAGTATAATTTATGTACAACTATATGATGTCATGCATAATGCTGTTTCAAGTATCTTCTTGTCTTTCTTGGCCCGATGAAGGGATTGTTGCCCAAAACTGTAATTTTTTTTTGTCTTATGGACATTTAAATAAACATTATGTATGCTGCAACACCAAGCTTTGAAATAGTGTTATATATATTCTTTATAAAACACAATTTCAAAGCTGGGTGTTGCAACATACATAATGTTTATTCAAATGTCCATAAGACAAAAAAAAAATTACAGTTTTGGGCAACAACAATCCCGTCATCGGGCCAAGAAAGACAAGAAGATACTTGAAACAGCATTATGTGTATATGTGTATATATATATATATATATATATATATATATATATATATATATATATATATATATATATATAAATAAAAGTTTATATATACGTTTTGTATACATAAAGTACTGTGTGACAATTTTAGACACATGTAGAAAATACTGTAGAGTGAATATGCTTTCAAAAATAATTAATTTACCTTTTTATTCATCAATTAACCTGCAATTTGCAAAAACAAGTCAATATTTTGTGCATTTGTCCTGTGCCTATAAAACACATTTCATATTCACCCAAACTTACAACCTAAGAATCAATGCAGATGATAAAGTGGGATCCACCACTGAAGTCCAAAGCAGAATTGGCCAGGCAACAGTAGTGCTCACCTGGCTCAAATTTTGTCTCTGGAAGACCAACATCTCCATCAATACCAATATTCACCTCACAAATCCAAAAACTTAGACTGCTATGGTTTTGGCCATGTTTGCAGAACGAACAGCTGTCATATAAATTTCTCTGGTGAGAGCAACTGGGCTACTGGGGGGGAGGGGTTCTGTGAGCATCACTGAAGAAAATGTGGCGCAACACACATTGAGGAAGACCTAAGGAACCAGTAACTGACCATTAGCTCAGCTGGAAATATCACCACTAATTGCCAAAGGCGGAAGCTCATTGTGAACAACAAAATGAAGCAGCACCTACAGGATTGAATAAGTTTGGAGGATGACCTTCTTTACAATTCCCAACTAAGGGTTAAAGATAAAGGAGGAGAAGCCATCAATTCTCCCAGGTACGCTAGCACACAGGGATTTGTTAGGCATATTGTCCAGTGCATGACTAAACTAAACAATTATAACAAACAGGTACTAATGATCAACAAGATAACATGTAGGTTAAAATACAATAATCAAATTAAACATAATCAGCTGTTCAGGAGGAATGAAACTTGCTCTATTAAAAAAACTAGAATGCTATAGACAGTTCAGTGTAAATATTCTCACACAATAGCAAAACTGAGCACAGCAACCTAACACAGAGTGGTCTTACTGCATCAACAAGGTCCTTCACAGGCAGATGTTTCAGGGGAGACAGGCAATTTTAGATGGGCTGTCCACATCTAGAAAAGTACAAATAAACAAGCAATTTGGGGACCAAAAAACACAGTGGTCACCCAAGAAACTGCAGCAGATGAAAGACACATCGCAGTGACTTCCCTTCACAATCGGGAGATGTCCAAGTTGCACCATCATCTGAGACTTGGCAGAAACTAGTGGGACCCTTGCACACCCATCTACAGCCCAGAGAAGTCTGGTCAGAAGTGATCTCCATGGGAGACTTGTTACTAAAAAGCCATACATCTGATGTAAAAAAACCAAGGCTGTGTGACTCACCTATGCACGGTAACACAATACCTGGTGCAGAAAAACAAAAGCAGGGGCTGAGGATTCTAAATTTTTTGGCTGCAACAGCAGTTTTTTTGCTTAAGTCCTTAAAAAGTGGTACAAGGTTAAGTGTCTATAGGCCACAGTGAAGCAGGCTACAGGTTAATTACAGGTTTGGGGCTGCATTTCTGCACGCAGTGTTGAGCATTTGGCCAGAATTACTGGTTTTCTCAAAGTTGAAAGGAACAGGCAGATATTTATCCATCATACAATACCATTAATGCATAGCACAATGTTTGACCTCTGTCTGTGCTTCAGTTGTCGGACAATCAGCATTGGAAACTGCCAGCAGCCATTTACCAGTGACACTATGCACCTCATGGTGTCACTCAGCTATACTTGTGCTATCTACAACTTTTACAGCATCAGGGCAGAGAAGAAGCATTTCCCAGTCAGTCTTTGCCATCGCAAGATATAGATGGCATAGCATTGGGGGGCTGAACTGCACCATGAATTGCATACTGTAGCTGGTAATTGGCTGGCAGTTTCCTATGCTAATTGCTGGACAACCAGAGTGCGAACAGAAGTCATGCATGATGCTATACATTTATTAATGTACATGTGTTATATGGCGGCTCATAATACTTCTAAAGTGAGTAAGGCTTTATGTACATTACAGCTCCTATAACTTGAGTTTAGGAGCTTTGGCCAAAAAAAACGGCAAAAGCTCCTAAACTCAACTCCATAAAAGCCTATGTGTCCATGTCAACATAGGCTTCTAGCATAATTAGGAGCTGCTGCAGTTAGGGAAGGTTCAACCTCCCTTTCCTGAACGTGGAAGAATCACAGAAACATTTTGGCGGCAAAACCACATAAAATTGTGGCACGATTTTGTTGAGATTTGCGTTTTCTCGCAGCCATGGTAAATCACAGCCAAGTGTACATGAAGCCTTAGTAATTCTAGAGTGAACTTCCACTTTCAGCGAACAGAAGAACAAGGAGTCATGGAAGAGATGGTATAGCCCCCACAGAGCCCCGACCATCGATTGATGCTCTGTTAAAAGCAAAATGATGTATACACCAAATATTGATTTGATTTAGTTTTTTTTCTGCTTTTGAAGTTTGTAAGTTAATTGATAAAAGAAAAAAAAAACATTCATTGCATTTTTGAAAGCATCCTTACTTTACAGCATTTTTTCACAATTGTTGAAACCATTTGCACTGTAGTGTATATGATAAAAAAATAGACTATGCTCAATTTACCTTGCTGATAAATGAGGTGGAACGTATCCCCAGCTCAAGTAGATTTAGCCAATTATTTTTGAGAAAGGATCTTTTTTTCCAGAAAGACTTGAACACTTCGTTTACCAGTGCTTATTATATAGTATTTATTATGAATATGGATTTGGAAAAATAACCAGCTGTCCTGATATAAACAAATTTGCTACTCTGTTTGCTGATTGCAGAGTTAGGCTATATTTGCATGGGCATTTTGCCATGGTGCGAATGCCAGGAGCAGGAATCTACCGATTCCTGCTTCTGTGTTTGTCACCTGCAAATAGCTAGCTGTGGCCACTGACATGTCACTAAAGTGTACATGCTTAGTGGAAAAACGCCTGTGCAAATGTAGTCTTATCGGCCTAAGTCAGCAGGGGCCATGTTGACAATCGATGCATGATTAATCTTATTACCCCATGATCTACACCCACTTTAATATGACCATGCCACCTTTAAAAATGTGTCCAACCCCCCCCCCCCCCACACACACAAATTCACTGTAATCTATGATTGTTTCCATGTATTTCAAGTAGATCAGTTCCTGCCGAACTGTCCATATTTTGATTCATCTATGGCCAGCTCTAGAGTATATGCTATAAGGAGGGGGTCCTCTGCAGTGCTAAGTGCAGCCTGATGCAATCAGGTAACGAGTAGACAACAGCTGTCAACACACGTTCCTATGGATTTATGGATATAGTAAATAGGGTAAATAAAAACTCTGATTTAGTGATTACCGATTAGGTTATTTACTTGAATTTACATTTCATGTGGAAAACTCACCGTATTTATAATAATCTTCTCCATAACTTTTTTTGACTTCTTCTGGAGCACTTTTCCAAGTTCTCATTAAATCTCCTCTTGTTGCGTCTACGTTTGTTATTTGTGTGTCAAATGCTCCTGGTTCTATCATAGCCACTTTCACACCAAAATACCTCATCTGACGCCTGGAGAAAACATCCATGGTGAATAAATTAGACAATTTATTCATACAAGAGTTGTGATGTAAGCAAAAGCAAGATCCCACACACTAACACAATTTTATTAGTTTAAAAAAACATTTAGGCCTGCTTCACATGGGCTTCAACCTGTATAAGAGCAGTGTGAACAGCTTTCAGGAAGCATGGTTGAAGCTTTAAGGCCCGTTGCACACAAGTGTCATAATTTACTGATGTTTAGGACAAAAACTGCATGTAAAGACCTGAGTAATGTTCAGTATAGGCAACATAGATGTGCGCAGTCTATTGCATTAGGGTGTGCACCCCAAAGCTCAAACACACATGCCTTTCTCTGCAGCCTCAGCTGCACGGTACAGTGAATGACTTGCAAGTGCTCTGTGGTGAACGACTTCCTGTTCATTCACAAACTGAAGCATAGTAACAGTTTACTATGCTGCAGTTATGAATGAACAGTGTGAGTTTTCATTTAGAAAAAGAAGGAGCCAGTAAATGACATATCTCCATCCTGAAACACCCCCCACAGCAGCCGGGGGAAGAGGAGGAAAGCCAGCAGCACTGTGGTGGGGCGCAACACGGGGGGGAAGCCTGGGCAGTAGGGAGAATCTTCACCGCACAGAGTGGTTAGGGTGTGCCCAGGCACACGTCTATGATAGGCGAGTATAGGTGAGTTAAAGGTGTGCAAGCGTATAGATGAGTATAGACGAGTATCATGCTCAGGTGAGCATTTGGGGGGGGGGGGGGGGGGCTGGGGGTTACTATTATAAGATTTTTAAACTTAATGCAGAGAATGCATTAAGGTAAAATAAGGTGGGGGAAGCTGTTCCTGCCAGGAGAAGACAGTTATTATTGCTAGCGGGTATAGCAGCCACTAGGGATATATCACAAGAGAATCCAGCAGACTGGTTGCACCCAAGATGATTGATCGATTAACTTGGTACATTCAGCCTGCCTATTACCTGTTCAAATCAATAAAAAAGATGGGAGGGGGGAGGAAAGGAAGGAGGGAACCGGGTTAGTAAGAGGAATAAAGAGGCACCATGCATCCAGAGGGAGCATAGGTAGGTATATTACTAATCCATCCAAACAGACACATTTTTTTTAATTTTTTGGGCCATTTCTACAAATATAGGTCAACTTATACATGGATAAAGCAGCATTAACAGACATTTCCAATGAGGATACTGGGGTGGCCAGTAATACTTATAAGGTTTCACTTGCAATCACAATCTAGAGTCTCAATGTTTATTTTACTTAATTTCTACCTTCACCCTTGCTTGCACTGGTAAACAAAATAAAAAGTGCCATATTCTTAAAATATACAACTTTATTTGGACTTCATTCATTTTCACCTCACAAGCATCTCTTTTCAAATAATACATTTTTCTTTTGTTACTTTTCATTACGTAGTTTAAACTAGATCAAAGTTTTTATCCTTTTCAATTCTTTTTTAACAGAAAATATCCAGGCAGTCAAGAGAGGATAAAATAGATTTTTTTTTAATAGGGTTATTTGTCACATCCTGCTTTTCTAATTGTTTGGAAAATCAGATTTACTCCCTACTTATGTTTTAAGAATGATTACTCATACACTCAGTTATTGTATTATATCTGGTTAGGCCATATTTACATCAGTGCAGGGAAGTAACGCGTCCACAGAATATTAAGACATGCTAACGCTAATGTAAAGTACTTTAGGACAGTCCTCTCATTTTGAATGGACTTTCAATGCACCTAATCATGGTATAAGTCACACCTGACCCTTTTTGGGAATGTGCAGTAGTGAGTTGCATTGTCCTGAAACACAGGTAAGCTGGTCATAGATGGATAATTTTACTTTGGTTCATGCAGTGCGCTGAAAAAACCCCCTCCAAAAAAACAAAAACAAATTCCTCTATCCACACAAGGGAGGTGGATGGAAAAATCTCCCCCACGGAGACATTGTATTCCAACAGTGAGACACTCTGCTGATTGGCAAAAGTTTTCCAACATTCCCAATTGACAGACGTGAATCTAATGATCGACCTCTGCCAAAAAGGGTCGGCCACACACGAATCGAAATTCGGCCAGTTCCTGTCAGAGGGGAAGGTGGCACTTACTAAGGCTGTGTCACTGGAGCAGCAGATCGCAGCAGAGCAACGCTGGATTTTCTGGGCTAGTGAGTATGTGAATCAAAGGTAACAGGTAAGCGTAAAAAAAAAAAAAAAAAAAATCAGGAGGTGGTGCAGTTAATGCCCCCTGCTGGTTGATTGGCAGATGATTTGGCCATATAGCAAAGGGGACCTCCTCTAACTGCAACCTTTGCTGAACAGCTTGGCCTCCTACAGGAAGTGGGAGTGAAGAAAAAAATTCTACTGGTAGGATCAACAGAAGATACAACTATGTTACAAAAGGGGACTCAGAAAAATGCTATTGAAAGACTGCATTATGTGTGTGGTAATTGTATAAGTCTCTAAATACTGCAAACAGAGGCAACAACAATTCTAAAATAAACTCAACTCACCTGATGCTGTCGGAGAAGGATTCTACTGCGTACTTGGATAAACTATATGGTCCAACAGTCATAGTCAATCTTCCTGCAGCGCTAGACATGTTAACCAGGCGCCCTTTGGCCTTCCGGAGAAATGGCAAGAAATTGATTGTCACGTCAATCATCCCTAACAGGTTAATATCAATGACTTTTGAATAATCTTCTTTGGTCAGCCATTCATCTGGGCTACATGGGACGCTGACTCCAGCATTGTTTACTAGGCCCCAGAGCCCTGCAAAAGTTAAATGAATATAGATATTTAGCAAGTTATGTATTGATATAGCTTTTGAGTAACCATTATTTTCACGAAGGAGTTGTTACAAAAAGCCTACACAGACTAGAGAACATACAATTGCACTACATGTGCATAATGTGCTAAAGTATGTTCTTGACACTACTTTGTAGAATACTTAGATGAGTGTCAAAAAGCTTCAACAATACAACACAAATGATATTTTAGACTGGTCATATGCAAAGGGAAGCTTTGTGCAGAGCTTTCCTATAGCCAAGCATTAAATACACCATTTATTAAACCAATGGTTAATGGAAGATTAGATTACTACCTTTATACTACCTCTTATTAAGCCACTGACGAAGGGGCAGGAGTTTTCTCCACATAACCCCTTATGTCATTAAAAATGGAATCCCCATTTGATCCAGCCAAATAAACAGAAGACACCCTGCAGACAGGGAAACCATGATCCTTTGAAGCAGAAGTTTATTTTTTGGAGTGGCAGCTGGCACACTATATTCAAAATATCAAACTGCACATCAGTCCTTTTTCAACCTATTTCATCAGATGAACAAAAAAAACTTTTCCCATTGAGGCAAACAATGGGGTCTGCTCTACCAAGTCATCCATTAAGCAGGTTTTGGGGTTTGTTGCAGATATTCCAGCATGTGAAAACATTTGTGTGAATGGTAATGCAATTGTTCTACTTTTTACTCGGAAAATACATGATACTGTCGTGGTCTACATAACAAGATAGCCTTTGTTAAGTCAATATATCAGCTATAAGGTCTAGAATTGGCCAGCCTAGTTTCTCATGCATTTACATATATATGTGATTGATGGGAATTGACTGGTTCGGATTCAGATGCACTTGATGAGACAATTTATCAGCTGTGGAGACATGACTTAAAGTATAACTGAAATCTCTGATACATTGTTTAATATGGCTCAATTAGCCTCAAAAGGTTATATAAATACCTCCCTGATAGAGGCGAACTATAAAGTCTTACTACGGTGGTATATGGTTCCGGCGAGAATTGCTACATACATCCCTGGCGCTTCCCCACTATGTTTCAGGGAGTGCGGCAGGGAAGGTACAATATATCATACTTGGTGGACTTGCCCTAAAGTCAGACGATTTTGGATACGCATTTATAACTTTATTTACTCACTGACCCAAGTTAATCTAATCAAATCTCCACAACAGGCGCTACTGGGGGGCCCAGTGGAAGGAGTGCCTAGGCACACAAAAAAACTCATATCTTTTATCTTCACAACATCTAGGATCGCGATTGCTAGATCCTGGAGAAAGCCTCTGATCCCTTTTGAATTGGTAAGAGTGAAGCTGCCGTGGATCATGATTAATGAACGCCTGTCTGCGATTCTTTTGGATAAACAGCGGGCTTTCGACAGGATTTGGGAACCATGGTGGACCTATCTATCCACGGGCTTCGATAGATAATGGATCTTAGTGGAGATCCTTAGGGGTGCACTCAACCCCAACCCTTCCCCCACCCTTTCTCTTCTCCCTCTTTCTCCTTTCTCTTATCCTTTCCTTTTTCTTTTTTGTTAGTCTTTGCAGGTTTTCCTGCCTCATGTTATTACCCTTGCAATATTTGCAGAGAATCAAGATGTGATATTAGATTTATTAGTTATAAGTCGGGGGGGGGGGGGGCTGGGGACCTCCCGCCCACAGTGTAGATCCCAAATGGGGTGGACGGGTGGGTCCCTGGCGTCACGCCTTCTCGCCAAGGAACACACAAGTGATATGGAAATGATTTTGGGGCAACTAAAATATAAAGATAGACAGATGCAGAGATGTTATACTTTGCTAGTAATATGCTAATGTAACTTTTGCAGGCCATGTTGCCAGAGATGTGTTTTCTTTTTCCATTACCTTTTATATTCAAGGAATGTATATTGTATATTTTCTACATACTATTTTCAATAAAAAATATTGGAAAAAAAAGTATAACTGAAATCTCCTATAAAAGATGATACAGTGCCTTGAAAAAGGTATTCATACCCCATGAAATTCTCCACATTTTGTCATGTTACAACCAAAAACGTAAATGTATTTTATTGGGATTTTATGTGATAGACCAACACAAAGTGGTACATAAATTGTGAAGTGGAAGGAAAACGATAAATGATTTTCAAAATGTTTTACAAATAAACATGTGAAAAGTGTGGCATGCATTTTTATTCAGCCCCCCTGAGGCAAAACTTGGTAGAACCACATTTTACTGCAATTACAGCTGCAAGTCTTTTTGGGGATGTCTCTACCAGCTTTGCACATCTGGAGAGTGACATTTTTGCCCATTTTTCTTTGCAAAATAACTTAAGCTCTGTCAGATTGGATGGAGAGCATCTGAACAGCAATTTTCAAGTCTTGCCACAGATTCTAAATTGGATTTAGGTCTGGACTTTGACTGGGCCATTCTAACACATGAATAGGCTTTAATCTAAACCATTCCATTGTAGCTCTGGCTGTATGTTTAGGGTCGTTGTCCTGTTGAAAAGTAAACCTCCACCCCAGTCTCAAGTTTTTTTTTGCAAACTAACAGGTTTTCTTCTAAGATTGCCCTGTATTTGGCTCCATCCATCTTCCCATTAAAGGGGTTGTAAAGGTAAATTTAAAAAAAAAAAAAAAATAACAAACATGTTATACTTACCTTCACTGTGCAGCTCGTTCTGCACAGAGTGGCCCCGAACCTGCTCTTCTGGGGTCCCTCGGTGGCTGTTTCAGCTCCTCCCCGCAAGCATTAACCACCTTAATGCGAGCTCCCTCGCATGGTGGTGAGTGCTTGCGGGCGCGCTCCCTTGATACAGCCGGCGGCTATAGCCGCTCGCTGTATCACTCGGCCCCGCCCCCGGCGCGCCACGTCATCGGATGTGATTGACAGCAGCGCGAGCCAATGGCTGCGCTGCTTTCAATCCATCCACTGCAGCCAGTCAGCGACCAGGCTGAGCTGCAATGAAGATGACGAGAACGAGCAGCGAAGATTCGAGGCGTCAGGTAAGTAAAACGGGGGGGCTGGGGGCGGCGGTATTGTCAAAAGTTTTTTCACCTTAATGCATAGAATGCATTAAGGTGAAAAAATTTTTACCTTTACAACCCCTTTAACTCTGACCAGCTTCCCTATCCCTGCAGAAGAAAAACATCCCCACAACATGATGCTGCCACCACCATGTTTCACGGTGGGGATGGTGTGTTTAGGGTTATGTGCAGTGTTAGTTTTCCGCCACACATAGTGTTTTGCTTTTAGGCTAAAAAGTTAAAATTTAGTCTCAATCAACCAGAGCACCTTCTTCCACATGTTTGCTGTTTCCCCCACATGGCTTCTTGCCACTAATTACCAAAGGACAGATGATATTGCTATTTTGGGACAAAAAGTACTACTTTTTGTTCCATTCTCTGCCTAACTAGAAAGAAATGGTGCAAAGAATGATGGGAAATGTGTTTCCCTAATCATTTTTGGGGCTTCGAGAATGCAGACTGAACCTGCCCACCACACCATTTACATTTAAGCGGAGAAGGTGTTGGGCAAAGGTAGGATAGGTATTTTTACAAAAACAATTGGACACTTTTTAGAAGTTGCAAGAAGATTAATGTAGGAGAGTGGAGCTGATGCATATACAGTGCCTTGGAAAAGTATTCATACCCCTTGAAATTTTATACATTTTGTCACGTTACAACCAAAAACGTAAATGTATTTTATTTTGTATTTTAGGTGATAGACCAACACAAAGTAGTGGCACATAATTGTGAAGTGAAAGGAAAATGATAAATGGTTTTCAAAATTTCTTACAAATAAATATCTGAAAAGTGTGGCGTGCATTTGTATTCAGCCCCCCTTTACTCTGATACCCCTAACTTAAATCTAGTGGAACCAATTGCCTTTAGAAGTCACCTAATTAGTAAATAGAGTCACCTGTGTGTAATTTAATCTCAGTATAAATACAGCTGTTCTCTGAAACCCTCAGGGTTGTTAGAGAAACTTAGTGAACAAACAGCATCATGAAGGCCAAGGAACACACCAGAAAGGTCAAGGATAAAGTTACATAGTTAGTAAGGTTGAATAAAGAAACCAGTCCATGCAGTTCAATCTGAGTGAGTGTTAGTGCATGTCCACAAATTGTCCCCATCCCTATACATTGTGACCTATCAAGATGCCCATCTATTATTATTATTTATTTAAGGTACCCATATAGTGCCGTCAATTTTTACGCAGTGCTCCACACACACACATATCAGTCCCCACCTCCAAGGAGCCCACAATCCAAGGTCCCCAACCCACACATTAGGGACAATTTATTATGGACAGAAGCCAATTAACCAATTAACCTACCAGCATGTCTTTGGAGTGTGGGAGGAAACCAGAGTACCCGGAGGAAACCCACGCAGGCACAGGGAGAACATGCAAACTCCAGGCAGGTAGTGTCGTGGTTGGAATTCGAACCAGTGACCCTTTTTACTGCTAGGCAAGAGTGCTACCCACTACACCACTGTGCTGCCCCAAAGTTGTGAAGAAGTTTAAAGCAGGGCTAGGTTATAAAAAAAATATCCCAAGCTTTGAACATCCCACAGAGCACTGTTCAATCTATCATCTGAAAATGGAAAGAGTATGGCACAACTGCAAATCTACCAAGACATGGCCGTCAACCTAAACTGACAGGCCGGGAAGAAGAGCATTAATCAGAGAAGCAGCTAAGAGGCCCATGGTAACTCCACAGCAGAGATCCACAGCTCAGGTGGGAGAATCTGTCCACAGGACAACTATTAGTCATGCTCTCCACAAATCTGACCGTTATGGGCGAGTGGCAAGAAGAAAGCCATTGTTGAAAGAAAGCCATAAGAAGTCCAGTTTGCGAGAAGCCATGTGGGGGACACACTAAACATGTGGAAGAAGGTGCTCTGGTCGAATGAGACCAAAATTGAACTTTTTGGCCTAAAAGCAAAACGCTATGTACAGCGGAAAACTAACACTGCACATCACCCTGAACACACCATCCCCATCGTGAAACATGGTGGTGGCGGCATTATGTTGTGGGGATGCTTTTCCTCAGCAGGGACAGGGAAGCTGGTCAGAGCTGATGGGAAGATGGATGGAGCCAAATACAGGGCAATGTTATGCCGCGTACACACGACCGGTCTTTCCGTCGGACTGCAGTCTGACGGCCTTACCAACGGACTTCCGCTGAAACGGACTTGCCTACACACGATCACACCAAAGTCTGTTCGTTTAGAACGTGATGACGTACGACATGACTAGAAAAAGGAAGTTCAATAGCCAGTAGCCAATTGCTGCCCTTGCATCGTTCTTGGTCCAGACTAGCATGCAGACGAGCGGTTTTCCCGATAGGAACTAAGTCCATTGGAAAGATTTGAAACTTGTTCTATTTCTAGGTCCGTTGGAATTTTCGAAAAAAAAGGCCTGATGAAGTCCACACACGATCGGAATGTCCGACGGAACGGTTCCGTCTGAGCTTTTCTCACGGAAAGTCCGGTCGTGTGTACGCAGCATTAGAAGAAAACATGTTAGAGTCTTCAAAAGACTTGAGACGGGTGGAGGTTCACCTTTCAGTAGGACAACAACCCTAAACATACAGCCAGAGCTACAATGGAATGGTTTAAATCAAAGAATATTCATGTGTTAGAATGGCCCAGTCAAATACCTAAATCCAATTTAGAATCTGTGGCAAGACTTAAAAATTGCTGTTCACAGTTGCTCTCCATCCAATCTGACAGAGCTTGAGCTATTTTGCTAAGAAGAATGGGCAAAAAGGTCACTCTGTAGATGTGAAAAGCTGGTAGAGACATACCCAAAAAGACTTGCAGCTATAATTGCAGTAAAAGGTGGTTCTACAAAGTATTGACTCAGGGGCGGCTGAATACAAATGCACGCCACACTTTTCACATGTTTGTAAAATGTTTTTGAAAATCATTTTTCATTTCCCTTCCCCTTCATAATTATGTGCACCTTTGTGTTGGTCTATCACATAAAATCCCAATAAAATACATTTAGTTTTTGGTTGTAACATGACATTCCCAGTATTTCACCTGGGAAAAAAAATCCTAATCAATTGCCCTGATCGTATAATATGAGTTTCATATTGCTACTATTTAAGCTAAAAATGTAAACTCTGACCTTGTTCTCCAACAATAGAAGACACCCATTTGGCTGCACTGCGAACACTTTCACTGTCAGTGACATTTAAAATGACAGTCTGCAGTCTACTGGAGGTCTCTTTTTTCAGATTTTCAGCTCCTGTCTCTCTCAGACATGCAGCTAGAACCCTCATTCCTCGTCTGTCCAGGTTCTTTGCCAGAATATTTCCAAATCCTGTGTCACATCCAGTAATGAAGACATATTTGCCTGTGAGATTGTCCAGGATTAGACTTTGTCTGTACCATCTGTACAAGAAGAGCAAACCCAACACTACCAGCAAAGGGAGCCACATGATGAATCAGCAGTAGGATCCTCGTCACTGAAAGATACATTCAGAAAATTAGTTCAATCATAAAATATACATATCAAATGTGTCTGTTCAGAGAATAATAGCTCATGTGCACTAATAAATGTAACAGATCTGTATAACTAACATGTTGTATTGAATTGGCTAATTAGCAATTATGGTGGTAAAATATATAAATACAGTGCTCACAAACAAAAACCCATAGTGAGTGATAAAAAAAAACAAAGTCCATACAAAACTATGAAGGTGCTTCACAAATGGTGTGTAAAAATGCAGGGAATGCTTCACATCTGGTGTGCAGAAAGTGCAGAGAAAATGTTGCAGAAAAATCTTCAGGTATACCAAGACACCCCCACATGTGTCCCCACTCACCAAATCACAATGACACCCAGCTTTTCAGTCTGGGATTCGGTAAAGGCTTGTAACGATATCCAAATTATGTTGCAGGATGGCAGGTTCACTGATGAGATCATAAACGATCCTTCAACATTAATACTCAGCCATACAAAAAACAGGCACTTTCTGCACACCAGATGTGAAGCATTCCCTGCATTTTTACACACCATTTGTGAAGCACCTTCATAGTTTTGTATGGACTTTATGTTTTTTGTTATCACTCACTATGAGTTTTTGTTTTGTGAGCGCTGTAGTTATATATTTTACCACTATGTTCAGATGTCTAGCACTTTGTGGATAGCAGCTTCATTCGATCATTTTTTACCACCCATTTTTAAAAATAATTTTTTCACACCATCAGCGCGAGTTTATATATTTAGATTATATATTTTCCTAATTAGCAATTATGTTGTACAAAATGGCCACTACTCAATTCAACATAGAGATGGAACTGTGATCATGTGTAACAATAATATAGAATTTAAAATACCTTGCCCATTCCACTAAGAATAGCTGTGGCTAAACAGGATGAGGCTTTAAGGGAAATCTGAGAAAAATCTGATTATTCCTGTAATACCATGTTTCCCCTAAAATAAGACCTATCGTTATTTTCCGGGAGGGCTGCAATATAAGCCCTACCCCGAAAATAAGCCCAAGTTTGAGGTGCTATAATCCTATAATCCTCTCAGTTACGACAGTGTGCTGTGTGTGTGTGTGTCTTTGTGATCTAGCGGTGTCAAGTGCCTTTGGTACAGATCGGCGCTCAGCTGATCTCCACGCTGGTCTCCTCCTCTTTATCCGGCTGTCGGTGGGGGATCTCGGCCCCCCTCACTCTGCAGAGCTTCGGCGGGTCACAGAAGGTATGGTAGTCTCAGTGCAGAGCCTCTGCAATCAATCAACATGTTATACTGTGTGCGGTATGGATACTCCTGTCTCCGCTGGCAGCTGGGAGAGGTGGAGGAGAGCAGAGCTGAGGTGTTTGGCACCGTTTGCTTGCAGGGGCACACACATTGTGTATTGTGTGCTACTGTAACAGAGGATTTTGGAATTTTAACTTTGTTCAAACTGGGGATTCCTGATAGGCAGGGAGGGAGAGAAGACAGCATGTTATATGACAAGACCTACCCTGAAAATAAGCCCTACTGGGTCTTTTGTTGCTAAAATTAATTTAAGACCTGGGCTTATTTTCGGGGAAACATGGTATGAGAACATTGCCAGTAATAGCTGCACAACATGGCTGTGTATAAGTTTCTTTTCATCTATCAACCTGACATATCACTTAAGGTCTCAGGAAAGAGTTTATGCTGTGAACGGGGCACACAGAAAGCAATGGTTTTCTATGTCACCTAGTGGCGACATGTGTTTTCATGTAATGTGAACATACCCTTAGTATGCTGGATCCTGGTAGGACTTGGTAGCAAGGTTTAATTCAATCTTATTTTATTGGAAAAAGTGAACAATAAAATCAAGATCTCGGGAATCACCAACAATGGGTATCAAATGCACAAGAATTTAAGGAAAGTATGATCAAACAAGTATTGTAACATGCTCAAAGAACAAATCAAGAGTTAGTGAATATGTGCAACATATTAAAACATAACAGGCATAAGCACAGATCCCCTCTATCATGTACGAGGAAGTCAAATGTAGACAGTATGCATTAAAACTTCGGAACTTACCCTTAAAAATTGTTAATCTATAAAAGAATACATTGCAAGGATTACACTCCCTCAGATATACTGAGCGAGGAAAAGTTAGAAAACAATTGCTCAATGGGTATCTGAAGGTGTACATATGCACAGAAGGGAAGGCTTAGACAAAAAGAAGGGGGGATAGAAAGATTAGAAATAGGTAACACTCCAGTCTGATCACATGGTGGATTCAGCTAGGCCTCTCTCTGCCCAAGAGAGAAATTCTGAGGAGTATCGGAACATGGACCATAAAGTCCAAGTAAGAGAAAACTGCTCGCCCTTACCAGATTCCTGAGCCAACAGACATTCCGGGTACCTAATATGGTCCACCTTAATAGCCCAATCCCCCAGGGAAGGTATGGTTGTCTATCTCCAGTGTCGGGGAATCGCTACCCTGACCGCAGGCAGGAAGTGTCGCAGCACATCTTTCTTTATGGATTTGAAAGTTCCCAGGAGCAAAGACAAGAGAGCTACCTCAGGTGACGGTTGAATAGAGGTCGCCAACAGCTTGCAGCATAGTTTGAAGAATTGGTGCCAAAATTTCTGTACAGGAGGGCAGTCTCAGCAGATGTGGAACATGGTACCCCTGGAGCCATGACACTGCCAACAGGTATCTGGAAATGTCGGATTGAAGTGGTGTAAAGTTGAAGGGCATCTGTACCATCTCGTCACCAACTTAAACCCTATTTCCTGAGTCTTAGTGGCCAAAGAGAGCTTGTGCGTAAAAATAAAGCATTGTTGCCAATCAACAAGAGAAATTGAATGCTGTAGTTCTACTTCCCAGGCTTTAGTATATGGTGGAAGATCAGGAGAAGAGGAATTAAGCAAAAGGGAGTAAAGTTGAGAGACCACATGACTTGGAGGGTCTACCTGTGTAAGTATAGCCTCAAATCTTGTAGGTTCAGCTAGAATGTCTGGTTTAGATGGGAGAGTTTGTATTTAAATAGTTACTTGTTGTCTCTGGAGCCATTGCGTGGATTGTCGGGTAAATAACATGGAGGAGATATCTGTCGTTAAAAACAGGTCTGCTCTGGGAACTTGGCCAAGTCTCCTATGAACTTCCTTACGCCATGGTCCGGAACCTCGCTACATGCATAGCCGGTGGGAAAACCGGGGTCCCAAATAATGGAGTCATAGGCCCCAGAGGATTCGATAGGCCACCTCCAGATTTCAAGCGATCCCAAATTTGGATACTCTGACGAGTAAGTTCACTAAGGGGGTACGAGCCCTTACGATGTATGAGTGAGGTCCATGGTAGCAAGGTTTTACATGAAATATTACAACAAAACAATGTTTTAATTTCTGGTGGAACTACAATTTATAAAGCAGGTCAAAGCAATAAGTGAAATCAAACAGCGAAGTGCACTCCATTATTTTGAATCCGACTTCTGTGAATCCAGTGCAGTAAGATTACAAAAAACTCCTCATATGTGGACTAGGTGTGTTGGACGCATGAGGACCTGCAAGCTGTCCAACTAAAATTTTATGTTTGCTTAGCTGATGTGTAAGTTAGCACCCCCTTGTGGTCACTGAGCATACCACTTCACCAGGCCCCGCACCATAAGGAACATGTCTTCACATACGTCAGGAACACCTTTCCCAGCCTTGACACAGACCCATTTTGAGTGAAAGAGTGGAGAACACCAATTATCCTCCACCAGTTCTTATACACTTTACCTTTATTGTAACTTGGGCCAAATACAGGAAGGAGCCATCAAACACTTTGCAAGGCCTTGCAAACACGTGGTCCAGGCCTGGGACTTGGGAAGCTGTGGGCTCAAAGATAGGGTCACTACCTCTGAGAAGGGAAGATCAAACATGCATCAATCTGACAAAGGCCTCCATCACTAGACATATGCACTGCCACAAAATGTATTAGTTTTCATTTCATTCATTTTTTTTTTTTTTCTTTTGGGTCATTCGTTAGGATCGAAATTCTTTATTTCGAATAAATTAGAAAAGTTGGCAATTCGGCAATTCAGAAATTTGAAAATTTGGAAAGAAAATCCTTAAATTCGAAAGAACGAAAATCTAATAATAGAAATGAAAATTTGAAAATTCTAATTAACTAACTAATCACTTAAATTATAGGTATTGGAATTTCCTTTCAAATTTGGCTGTTAGTGAACGTAACAAATTTATCAGAAATTATGAGTTATCTGAAATAACCAATGCCGCATCTAAACGAATGGAACATAACAAAATAATAATAAATAATAAAACGTATTATTAATTTGTTCCATTAGTTTAGATGCGGCATTTGTTATTTCAGATAATTTGTAACTTCGGATAAATTCTTATTCGTTACGTTCACTAAACAGCCAAATTTGAAGGGAAATTTCAATACCTATAATTTAATAGTTATTAGTCATTTTGAATTTTCATACCTATTAACTATTAAATTATAGGTATTGGAATTTCCTTTCAAATTTGGCTGTTAGTGAACATAACGAATACGAATATATCCAAAGTTACGAAATATCCGATCTAACGAATGCTGCATTTAAACGAATGGCATAAATTAATAATACATTTTATTATTTATTATTTTGTTACGTTCCATTCGTTTAGATGCAGCATTCATTATTTCAGATAATTCATAACTTTGGATAAATTCATATTCATTACGTTCACCAACAGCCAAATCTGAAAGGACATTCCAATACCTATAATTTAATAGTTCGTTATTATTAGTTAGTTATTTCAGATTTTAAAATTTTCGGGTTTTCTAATTTTGGGATCTTCGTTCTTATTTTTAGATTTTTGAATTTCCGAATTTTAGAATTTCTGAATTCTCCAAATTTTGGAAAGATTTTTTAAACGGGTTTTCGTTAATTCAAATATTTCCGAATTAACGAATTTGTCGAATTTCGTCAAAAAACAAAATTTGGAACGCAACAAATTGCACATGTCTATCCATCACCAGTCACTACCACTCACTTTTCTGAACTGGCTGTTCTTTCTTCTCTGTGCAGATGTTCTCTTACTTTACTATCACCATTATAGTACACTTCATTTCCTTTTAATTGTAGCACCCTCCTAGGTAGGTGCTAGAAGAGAGTTTCGTTTTTGGCATTTCTGCTTACCAGGAAGATGGTCAGGTAAAACTTAGAGTTCTCTCTGTCTACCAGGGAGCAGGATCTATTGGTTAGGTCTGCTCATTGGGCTCAGGGGCCTACACTGGTCCAATAGGAAGGCATATTGGACAGTGGGAGGGGACCTGACAGGTGAGTGCACAGGTGTTACAGTCCTGGCAATTGGCAGAGGAAAAGTGCTGCATTGCATGTTGGGATACTGTATAAAAGCCCAGGGTACATGTGCTCAGAGTTAGAGTCTTTGGGGCCTGTCAAGTGAGGGCCACTCCTTCAGCTAGAAGAGTCAGTGGGCGGGTGTCAGTAAAGGGGATGCTAGAGAGTATCCTGAAGGTAAAGTAGTGCATCAAGTCTGCTGCTAGTGAGAGTTCCAAAATAAAATACAAAAACACAAATACCCTGGACTGGTCATTGAGTAACGAGCACATGGGAGTAAGGGTGGGACAAGTGGTAACCCCTAGCAACCAAGTGTAAACCATTAGCAACCAGCTGCAGGCAACCAGGGAGAGGCCTATGAAGTCAACACTAAGCAAGCCCTATGGGGACAGTGCTACATAATATTCACTGTACAAATATGCACATATTCCTTCTATGGTGTCCAGACAATCTTGAATAATAAAATAGTATTTTTAAAACCGCTTACCTGTAAAATCCTTTTCTTGGAGTACATCATAGGACACAGAGACTTAAATATTTACTTAGTGGGTTATAGCTACCTTCTGGTGTTGACACTGGCACACCCAATACAGGAAGTTGACTCCCCTATATAACCCCTCCTCCTTCCAGGAGTCCTCAGTTTTTGTAGACAAGCAAGATACTTACACCCCATAAAAAGAGGGGCAGGACCTCTGTGTCCTATGATGTACTCCAAGAAAAGGATTTTAAAGGTAAGCTGTTTTAAAAATCCTATTTTCTTTATCGTACATCATAGGACACAGAGCCTTATTTACTTAGTGGGACGTCCCATAGCAAGGCTACTTGAGGGGAGGGAGACACAACCTGTAGGGCACCCCCAGACCTTGGGGACTTATACTGCTGCCTGCAGCACACTGCGCCCAAAGGCGATATCCTCATTCCTTCTTACATCCACTTGGTAAAATTTTGTGAATGTATGGACCGAAGACCAAGTTGTGGCCTTGCAGATCTGAGCAAAGGAGGCCTGGTGACGCACTGCCCAAGAAGCACTAACCGCTCTGGTAGAGTGCACCTTAACTTGAATAGGGAGCATCTTACCCCTTAAATCATAAGTTTGAATTATAACTTGCCATCCACTTAGCAACAGTGAATTTCAACACTGCCTGTCCTTTTGTAGGACCCTCTGGCAGAATAAATAAGACATCAGTCTTACAAATCCGAGCAGTTTTCTTTAAATAGATTTTCACTGCTCTCACTACATCAAGACTTCTCTTCCCTGGAACATGGTTTTGGGAAAAACGATGGCAGGACAATATCTTCATTCAGATGAAAGCCTGAAACCACTTTTGGCAAAAAGCCTGGACGAGGGAGTAACACCACTCTGTCCTCATGAATAATCAAATATGGCTCTTTACAAGAAAGAGCAGCCAATTCTGAAACCCTCCTTGCTGAGGATATAGCAACCAAAAATATCAGCTTCCTAGTAAGGACTAAGGGAACATGCTGTAATGGTTCAAATGGCGGTTTTTGGAACACTGATAAAACTAAATTCAAGTCCCAAGGGGTTAAAGGTGATTTAACTGGCGGATTAATCCGCATCACCCCTTGCATAAAACCCCGGACTAAAGAATGCGTAGCAAGTGGTCTTTGAAATAAAACCGATAAGGCTGAGACTTGGCCCTTAATAGTACTTAGGGCCAACTTCATCTCTATGCCCAATTGTAGAAAGGCAAGAATTCTGCCTATAATATATCTCCAAGGGTACCAACCCTTGGATTCACACCAGGAAACGTAAGCTTTCCAAACTCTATAATATACAGCTCTGGAAACTGGTTTCCTTGCATTGATTAAAGTTGAGATAACTGACCTGGAAAGCCCACGCTTCTTCAGAATGTGGGTTTCAATAGCCAAGCCGTTAAATTTAGCGTTTGTAAAGTAGGATGAAATATCGGCCCCTGCGATAGCAGGTCTGGCCTTAGTGGGAGAGGCCAAGGACCCTCCACTGCCATCTTTACGATCTCTGTGTACTACGACCTTCTGGGCCATGCTGGTGCTACCAGAATTACCGGCTTTATTTCCAGCTTGATCCTGCAAAGAAGTCGAGGCAGCAACTGAATCGGGGAAAAGGCGTAGATCAGTGAAAAAACTGATCCCACGGAGTTACCAGCGCATCTGTTCCGTATGCGAGTGGATCCCTTGTTCTGGACACAAAGTTGACCAACTTTATGTTGAATCTGGACGCTAGAAGATCTATGTCCGGAGTCCACCATCTTTGGCAAATAGCCCGAAACACTTTGGGGTGAAGAGACCATTCCCCTGGGAATAACTGCTGGCGACTTAGATAGTCCGCCTGCCAATTTTCTAGTCCCGGAATGAAAACTGCTGATAGGGATGGGACATTGCTTTCTACCAAGTTAGGATATGGTTCACCTCTCTCTGAGCTGAGACACTCTTGGTGCCCCCTTGGTGATGGATATAGGCCACAGCCGTGGCATTATTGGATTGAATCCGGACTGGACAATTCTTTAACCTGGAGGTCCAGGTTACTCTGCCCAAATCTCTAGGATGTTGATGGGCAGGGCTCTTGAGTTTTGACCACTGTCCCTGGACTCCCCAGCGTGAGAGGCTGGCAACTGTTACTACTTTCCAGATTATTGGTCTGAAGGATTTCCCCTTCAGCAAATTCTGGCTTTGTAACCACCAACTGAGGCTTTGAGACACACTTGGGGACAGCCGCATTGGCAAGTCCAAAGCTTGGATCGTCTTGTTCCAAGGAGAGAGGATTCTGTTTTGCAACAGTCCTGAATGGAACTGGGCATAGGGGACTGCTTTGAATGAAGCTACCATCTTTCCTAACAACCTCATGCAAAGGCGAATTGAAGGATTTGCTTTTGACCTGACCATCCGTACCAGCTCTTGTATGGAGCTGATCTTTGCTGGAGGCAAGAACACCCTTTTCTGGGCTGTATCTATGATCAGGCCCAAGTAATCCAGCCTTCTTACTGGTTTTAAGGAAGACTTCTCTAGGTTGAGGATCCAACCGAGACTTTCCAGGTAACTGGTTGTAATGCGTACGCTTTGCCTTAAGCGAGTCAGTGACTGGTTTATTAACAATAGATCGTCTAGGTATGCCAACAGTGTTATTCCCTGTGCCCTCAACCTGGCTAGAGGTGGGGCCAGTATTTTTGTGAATACCCGTGGTGCTGTGGCTAGCCCGAAGGGTAAGTCCATGAACTGAATGTGCCGTTGTTCCACTTTGAATCTCAGAAACCTTTGGTGAGCGTGATATATTTTGAGTAAATTTTTAGGAACCGATTTAGATTTTTTAGATCCAGAATGGGTCTGACATCTCCATTCGGTTTTGGTACTGTAAGCAGGTTTGAATAAAAACCTAAACCTTGTTCTTCTGTGGGGATCTGTATGATTACCCCTTGAGTCAATAATCGGTCTAATGCTTGAAACAGGGATTTTCTTTTCCCTGGATCCTTGGGAACGTTTGATCTCAGAAAGTGAGATAGTGGAAACTCCCGAAACTCTAGTTTGTATCCTAGAGTCACTGTGGAGAGAGCCCATCTGTCCTGAGTTTCCCTCTGCCAGACTTCTGCGAAATGCAGAAGTCATCCCACCTTCTTGGTGAGGGGAGACGCCTCTTCTTAGTTTTCTGCTTGTAGTCTTGCGGCTCCAGGTCTTCCTTTGAGCCTGGGCCTGACCCTGCGATTTTCCTCTGGGATCTGATGGTGAAAGCTGTCGCTACTGCCTAGAGGCGGATGCGTTTGGCGCAGGAGAGACGATCTGTTTAAATGAAAGACGTTTATACTTTCTTGTGACTGGCAAAAGAGTACTTTTTCCCCTGGAAATTGTCTGGATGTATTTATCCAAATCATCACCAAATAGTCGCTCCCCATAAAATATGAAACAAGACAGTAGGTTTTTGCAGGGTGCTTCGGCAGACCAAGCCTTTAGCCAAAGGGTCCTACGCATGTGTACTAGCACAAATGCAAGGCGAGACGCCTGGTGAATAGAATCCTTTATAGCATCTATGGCAAAACATAATGCTTTTGGTAAATCGGCCAACTCACTGGCCTGTTGTGCAGGGAGCTCGTTAAACTGTGAACTGGTCTTTTAAGGACTGCCAGATGCCTATAGCTGCAATTGCAGGCTGAGCAACAGTACCTGCTAAAGAAAAAAGGGATTTTAACAGGCATTCCAACTTTTTATCTGTTGGATCCTTTAGCATTTGTGCATTGTCCACTGGACAAGTTAAACGTTTATTCACACTGAAAATCGCAGCATCTACTGCTGGAACTTTCCATTTTTTGGTGAATTTTTCCTCCATAGGATAGAGAACTGAGAATCTCTTTGGGGGGAGAAAATGCTTAACTGGATGATCCCATTTGGTATAAATAAGCTTCTCTAGTAATGTGTGGACTGGAAATGCATGCACTGGTTGTGAAGGTTTCAAGGAACCCAAAGAAGAAACCAGACTTTCAGCTGACTCTGTTAGGGGTAGCATGAAAGTGCAGCGAACCATGTCCATAAGGATTTGTACCTCAGATTGTGAAGCTGAAACTTCAACTGTTGTTTCCTCCGCAGATGAGTAATCGGTTTGCTTTTCCCGATCGTTTGAGGGTAATACTTCAACCTGTCCCCCTGGTAAGGGGTTTAGAGTGGGAGAGAGGGATCTAGCACGCTTCTTATCCCCTTTAATGGAGCATGCGATTAAAGCTGCTAATCTTCCTTCTAAGCCCTGCAGGGTAGAGGAAAATGCATCTTCAGTCATGTATACAGGGGCTGAAGTGTGAGAAGCAGTTGTACCACCAATTGCTTCCAATGACTCACCCTCGCTTGCCATGTCAGGTATCTCCGGAGGAATGACAATGTGGAAGCATGTCTGGAGTTCCCAGCGCCTGGGGGTGGTTTTGGTGCCTTAGTAGTAAGCCTTGTGCAAAGCACAAAAAGCAAAGGTACTCTAAGAACTGTTCTATTTATTTGAACAATAGTAGGAAAAACAGTGGTAGCAAAGAATGATCTAATGCTAAACAATACGTTTTTTTCCTGTACTGCAAATGCCTGTGTAAACCCTTCACGTGCGCTAGTGCTTCTGTGTCTTGTGGCAGCCTTGCTTCATCTGCTCTGATACACACTGTCTGTTTCCCAGAGTATCAGCTTTAAGCTTTTTCAGGTGTGAGCCTGATTGTCTATGCGCCACACCCTTTCCTGTGCTTTAGCAAGAGTCACCTCAGAGGGGAGGGGGGAAGGGGATTTACACAGCCTTTTTATCAGCTTTTCAGATTTATACTGAACATAAACATAACATGTATCCCTATCCACTCAGTTTCCCCATTAGGGGGAGAGGAGACCCCCCCCCTCCAGCTGCTGAGACACACGCTGTATTAGCACAGATTTAAACAGGGTCTATACACTATTACTCCCTCTAGAGGAGTTTTTAAGGCATTTCACAATATAATTGAATGAAAAGTCATAGGTGGACTTTGCAGTTCCTATGCTTTCCTCTTACCTTTTCCTCGCTGCAGGATATTGCTGTAAACAAACAGATCCAAACTTCACCCGTCACGGCGGGCAGCGTGTTTAAACCTTTAAAGACTGGGGCCCTTTTAATAGGGATTCCACTCCTTTGGACCATCTATAGCACCCTTCAGGACAGCTTTAGGTAATGTAGCAAGACCAAAAAGAGTCCTGGTTCCTAGGGTCCAGCCCTCAAAGAGGAGCGTTACAGGCAAAACCTCGTTCTTCTATGCGAGGCCCGGTTACCATCCTGGAGCCGCAGTGGCGGGATGGATCCGGTTGTGGAGGCTTTTTAAATCCAGCATGGATCCCTCCTGGAGCTCCGCAGAGCACATCTTCACTCGTGCCAACACCTTTAGACACTGGCGAAAAAACTGAGGACTCCTGGAAGGAGGAGGGGTTATATAGGGGAGTCAACTTCCTGTATTGGGTATGCCAGTGTCAACACCTGAAGGTAGCTATAACCCACTAAGTAAATACTTAAGGCTCTGTGTCCTATGATGTATGATAAAGAAAAGTAATTTATTGAGGTTAAAAGTGTAGTCTTAAACAGCTGATTTCTTAGTGCTAATTCAGAGTGTGCAGTAACAGACATTTTACTGCATTGTAAAATGTCTGTCATCGCAAGGACACACAGGAAACAATTGTTTCCTATGTATACCATTAACACTGCAATGCAGCCTAGGGCTGCGCTGCAGTGCGCTACATTTTATCGCAGCGAACTATACAGAAATCACATGGCACTTTACGGCAGTGCAGCAGACAGCACTGCTGTACAATGCCATAAATGAAGTCTATGTTTTGTACACATTTTAAATAAAGTTTGTACAAAATCGTGCACTGCACTGCCCCCTACCACACACGGCAATGGACAGCTGCCAGAGCAGTAAAGCACTCTGGGAGCTGTCCAGTATAGCGTGACTTCAGCCTTACAGATGCAACACACTTCAGATGTACAACATTGTTAACATGGCTGGTCTTCAATAAACAGTAGAACATATTTTAAGAACGTTGTGGTATTGGTGCATATTGGAGTAAGGCCAATGTGGTGCCTACATTTAAAAAGGGATCAAAGTCTTTACCAAGTAACTACAGACTGGTTAGTTTTAGTCAGGAAGATACTTGACAATATAGAAGAGGGTTTGCTAGAAAAAAATATTTTTAAATCACTTTAATACTGAACACTTTGATCCCCTTCCTGGCAAGGCCAATATTCAGCTTTCAGCACTGTCACACTTTGAATGACAATTGCGCGGTCATGTAACACTGTACCCAAATGACATTTTTATCATTTCTTTTCACACTGAAAAAAGCCTGAAAATTTTGAAGAAAGTGTTTCTTTGTTTCCGTTATAAAATTTTGCAAATAATCTTTCTTCATAAATTTAGGCCAAAATGTATACTGCTACATTTCTATGGTGCAAATAATCCAAACTGGTGTATATTATTTTGTCTTTAGGAAAGTCCACAAACTATGGTATATATCTGAAAATCGATCAATCCTGATATACTGATGGCCTATCTCATTTCTTGAGGCACGAAAATGCCAGGACAGTACAAATACCTCCAAAATACCCTTGTGGAAAGTAGAAAGTTCAAGGTATTTAGTAAGAGACATAGCAAGTTTTTTGAAGTTATAATTTGTCACAATTGTTTGGAAAAATTAAGAAAAAAAAACAGTTTTCACAATTTTTTTTTTCTTACATACTGTCACCAGTGCAGTACTGTGCCATCATATAACTGGTGTAGCGGTGATCAGGGACCCTGACTGGTTACAGTATGAAAAAAAAAAAAGTTTAATAATTTTCTACAATTTACAATATAGGTTTTTTTTTATTACATTTATTTTTTTATGTACTGTGGCTATAACAATACAGTGTAACCATAGTAACACTGTACTACTCTAGAGAGGTGATCAGGGTTTTTTTTTTTTACTCACTATGATTGCTTAAAACTATGATAATCACTGTTATAAGCAACCATTTTTTTGAATGAAATCCATTCAATGTGTACTAGTGATTAGCCGAAACTAATCACATGGTACAGATGAGTTGTGATTGGCCCTATCTGTACCATGTGATCACTGTGACTAATCACAGAGATCAACACAATAGTACGCAATTGGCACAATTAACTAAAGCAGATTGTATGCGATATCTAGATGTCCGGACACATTATCCCTAAATATTGCATGCGTTCCTGAAATTCTCATTTTACTTTACCATTTTGTGATATTTACTGCAAATTGCTCAAAACGCATAAAAAGCGGTTAAAGTCAATTTACAAAAGGAGATAAATAATTAAATGCATGCGGTAATTAAGTTGTGGTCCAGGTATGCGGTATTTAAGGAATTTAAAAATATAATAGCTAAGTTTGAGTTGTCTCTGCCGTTTTGGATCAGTTCTCTCAACAGTAAATGCATAGAAACCTAAATATGGAAATATAGAAATTATTGGGGTTGATAAACTTTTTTTTTCTTTTTTTTAAGTTTTGGATAGAGAGGAGGTGGATTAAAACACCTGTCAGGTTATTATTGTCTGTGCCCCCACTAGGAAGATTCACCCTCTCTATTTGTCCTGTCTACCATTGTCACTAAAAGTGAAAGTAAATGAATATCCCAAATTTTGGGTTGTCCCCAGAACAGTAGTAGAGGGGAAATTTTCCACTGGGGATTCTTTTAATTTGCAGAATTTTCCTCTCACTTCCTGTTTTGGCTATGGGACAGGAAGTAAAAGTAAATTCCCCCCAATGGGACACAGATGGCAAAAGAAAACAAACCCAAAAAACTCACAGGGTAAATAATCCTCCCTTATGCTGGCCATACACTATGCAAAAAAAAAAAATCGTCCGAAATTCAGTCAGTTAGACAGTTCGTTCGTTTTTCGGCCAGTTAATGGGCACAAAATCAATAATCAATGGGACATTTTTGAGCCAAAAAAAACGAAGGACAAGTTTGGAAATTTTCTGCTGAAGGAACGATAAATTGAAAGGTTATTGTGTTTCCCATCCGAACTGTCTGTACTAGGTATATGTAGAAAAACAAACAAAAAATGCATTCAGTTATGTCCACTGAACAATTTACCGGTCATTACATGATGGCACTATTGCTTGCGCTCACGGCCGAATGTTCGTTTTTTCGAAAATGGGTTCTGCCGATTTTTCATACAACCCAGATGGAGGCAGGCATAAGCCAGTGCCCACGGGGCTCCCATGAAGGTACCTCTAATTTGATGAAAATAGCTTTCCATGAACTGAAAAAAGCGTCAGCTCCAGGAGCTCACCAACAAGTTCAGTTTGGGCCGCCATGTTGGGAAACCTAGTATCCAGGAAATTAAATACTGCAAAGATCCCCCTTTCGTGTGGAATAGATGTGTACCATGATTCCACATCTATACCTACCAGGAGTATGTTATCAGGAACCTCATAGTTCAGGATTTTATTTAGCACATCTCTGGTATCCTTAACATAAAATGGTAAGTCATAAACCAGATTTTTAATTAGTGAGTCTATATATTTCCCTACTCTTTCGAGGGGTCCTTTGGTAGCTGAAACAATTGGCCTTTCTGGTGGATTTTTAGCATCCTTATGTATTTTAGGGATGATATAATATGTGGGGATGTTAAATTCAGCCACTCTCAGCTATTCCAACTCTTTTTTTGTTATAAGATCAGCCTCAAAAGCAAACTGGAGTTTCTCATTGATGAGAAATACCAAGTCACGTTTCCCCCTTTATCATTTTTTTACAACTAAGTTTTTAGCTTTTTATATTTCTTTTAATGCCCGTCGTTCCTCAGGAGTAAGATTGTCCATTGTACTACCTGTCCAGTTTGGTTTTGCCAGGTCATCCTCGACTAAGTCCAGGAAAAGGAAAAAGGAGAGAAATAAATTATGGGCGTTAAACGGTCAACTCCAGAGATACAGTATATATTACACAAAAGTATAAAAAAATATGAAAATGTATTATGAATAGAAAAAAACATACATAAGAGAAAGGAGAATCTAATCCCCTAGAGTACAAAACAGTGATACATATACAAGATATATTACATAAAAGCAAGCGATGGCCGACATGTTTCGTGGTTGTTAACCATATATGCTTCTTCAAAGCTTGATTGCTGTGTAATTTAACCAACATCTATAATCAAAAATAAAAAAGTGCATATACACATATAATAAATCCATATACAATCTACATATTAAATACATGTAATACTACTAAGGGGAAAGGGAAAAGAAAAGGAAAGGGGAGGGAAAAGGGTTTAATTATGCATAAATATCTACTGAATGGCCGTCTGAAAGGGAGACAGAACATGATGCATGCGATGGGAAGGGTCCACGCAGTATGGACAATACCTCCAAGATATAAGGCTATTAGGGTCATCCCTGAAAGGGTAAATTCAAATAACTAAAAAAAATAATAATAATAATATCTTAAGCTAATTAAGCTTGTAGGCTGCGAGTGCAAGTGGTCTGCGAGTGCACGTGGGTCTGCGAGTACCTATGTCTTGTCATGTTGAGCACCTGTGTATTGTATTGTTGAGTAGTAGTGTCAGGAAGCTAGTTGTTAGTTAATTTGGACAGGGTATAATCCATATCCTCATTAAATTGGTAGGTATGATGCCTGGCGGGTGTGGAGATGCGACTCGGTGTACATCTTGCGGCATGTATGCGTTCCTTGATTATCTGATCGAGGGTGAATACTGCTGTGCAAACTGTAAGCACGTTGTTTCCCTGGAAGCCCAGGTTCTGAATCTAGGGAAGCAACTGTCAGCACTGAGAAGACCCTCAATACTAAAGGAGAGCCGGGTGGAGACAAAGGTGCAGGCACCAGAAAAGAGTAGATGGGTGACAGTCAGGAAGGATAGAGGGGGAAGTACCAGGGAGGCCAATCCTGGGCTGGAGAATCCAAATAAGTACTCTCCATTGAGTGACATTGGTGAAACCAGTCAGGGACCAGCGCTGCTGGAGCTGAGGGACTCTCCTAGCTGCCAGGGGAAGAACTCCTCCAGTGAGAGTGGGGGGATGCAAAGGGAAAGGATAGACAGTTTCTGGTGGTAGGGGACTCAGTTCTTAGAAGGAGAGAGAGGGCAATCTGTGACAAAGACCTGAAGCGCCGAACTGTATGCTGTCTACCGGGCGCTCGGGTTTGGCACATCACGGATCTGGTGGACAGATTACTGGGAGGGGCTGGGGAAGACCCGGCTGTCATGGTGCACGTTGGCACCAATGACAAAGTCAGAGGCAGATGGAGTGTCCTAAAGAACAATTTTAGGGACTTGGGAGCCAAATTGAGGAAAAGGACATCCAAGGTAGTATTCACAGGAATACTACCGGTACATCAAGCCACACCAGAAAGGCAGAGGGAGATTAGAGAAGTAAACAACTGGTTGAGGAGCTGGTGTAGTAAGGAGGGGTTTGGGTTCCTGGAGGACTGGGACGACTTCTCAGTTGGTCACCAGTACTATAGAAGGGTCAGACTGCACCTAAATGAGGAGGGTGCAGATCAGCTGGGAGTAAATATGGCCAAAAAGTTAGAGGGTTTTTTAATTTAGGTCATGGGGGGGGGGGTCCAGAGGTAGAGATAGTCAGCGCGGAACATAGTCCAGAGGGTAGTATTGGGGGCATTAGTGGTAGGTTGAATAAAGCACATAAACCCAAAGTAAGTATAGTAACAAATCCTAGTTGCAATCTCGGAACACCCAATAAGTGAATAGTATGCAACCGGTCTATAGCTACTGATGTACGAGGAGGATTTGGATTTTGTGGGAATTTCGGAGTTTTGCCTTTTACGCGTATTTATAACAGTAAAGTCAGTTTATATAGAGATCGCGTGGTGTGCCGATCCGAACAGGTTGACCCGTTCGGATCACGGATTTGTGACGATCCGTTGCACCACTAGTAGATGCACCAGCTAGAAATAAAGCATTACTAGATCTACTGATTACCAACAATACAGACCTGATCACAGATGTGGAAATACGGGGCAATTTAGGAAACAGCGATCACAGGTCAATTGGCTTCAGTATAAATCACACGAATAGGAAACGTAAGGAAAATACAAAGACACTGAATTTCAAAAGAGCCAACTTCCCTAAACTACGAACCTTGCTAGAAGATATAAGGAGGAGAGATGGGTTTGCTTTAAGAGCATATTAAATAAGGGCATTAGCCAGTGCATCTCATTGGGTAATAAATTTAAAAGAGCGAACAAAAGTCCTGGATGGCTTAACGCCAATGTAAAAATGCATATAAAAGCAAAAGAGAAGGCCTTCAAAAAATACAAGTTTGAGGGATCATCAGCATTCAAACTTTATAAAGAATGCAACAAGAAATGTAAGGGTGCAATTAGGGCGGCTAAGATAGAACACGAAAGACACATAGCGGAGGAGAGCAAAAAAAATCCCAAGAAATTCTTTAAGTATGTAAACAGTAAAAAAAGGGAGGACAGACCATATTGGCCCCATAAAGAATGAGGAAGGACATCTAGTTACAAAGGATGGGGAGATGGCAAAGGTATTGAATTTATTCTTCTCCTTAGTCTTCACAAGGGAATCGGGGGGCTTCGGTAACCAAAACTGCAGTGTTTATCCTCGTGACACATCACAGGAAGCACCCTCATGGCTAACAGAGCACAGAATTAGAATTAGACTTGGGAAACTTAACATTAATAAATCACCGGGATCGGATGGCTTGCACCCGAGGGTACTTAGGTTACTCAGTCAAGTAATTGTCTGACCATTGTTCCTAATTTTTACTGACAGTCTACTGACTGGAATGGTAGTAGTGGATTGGAGAAAAGCCAATGTAGCAATGTTGATATAGCGGCAGAAGTCACAATATCCACATTTGAATGTGCCCCTAGGGCAGGTACCACATTGGTCCTGCCCAACCATTCTATCAAAGTGGCTAGCTGTAAGGGCATCTCTAAGTGACCGATTTCTTTTAAAAGTAATATGAGGATAAGAATCCACAAAGTGTCTTACCATGGGGTCCTCAGTTAGTAGATGCCAGTGTTTGGACAGAACCCCCATTATGTCATCACTCTGCTTATTAAATTTAAGGATGGGTCTAGTATAAAATTTGTTCCGGTCCCTTCTCACCCTAAAACAACAAGTTGCGTGGGCTTTCAAGAGCCTTATTATATGCCCGCTTAAGAGCCTTATGACTACAGCCCCTTTCTAAAAACCTGTTCCTAAGAGCATCTGCCTGTAGCTTAAAGTCCTCATCATTTGAACAATTAGGTCGGACTCTTAAGTACTGTCCAACAGGTATGGCCCTAATCAAATGTCTGGGATGGGCACTTTTAGCGTGGAGTAAGTGGTCCCCAGCCGTGGGCTTTCTAAAAAGGCTTGTACTAATAGACCCTTCAGCAGATTTGTTAATGGTAAGATACAAAAAAAGGAATAGTAGATCTATCTACGTTCAATGTAAAGCACAAGTTGAATGAATTATCATTCAGCCTGTGGAAAAAAAGAGTTAGTAGATCCATGGTACCCGTCCAGAAAATCAGGATGTCGTCAATGCACCTCCGCCACAAGGACACGTTTATTGACAAATCCAAATCAACCGCTCCCACCCCCCCCCCTGCACCTGGAGGTAGTGGGAGCCATCGAATATAAAAATGTTGTGGGTAAGAATAAATCATAGCAGATCCAACACATTTTTTATATTCTATATTCACATCTGCCAATCACTATCCAACAATTCTACAGTGGCAGTGTTCAGGGCGTAGAGCTCTGCGCCCGAGGACTATCTAAAGAAAGCCAATAGAGTTTCTTGTTTGCAATCACGTGATTGCAAACACGTCATGCTTCCCATAGCATCTGTGTGTCCGGCATCTCGCACACACTTAAAGGGCCAGTATTTTTTTTTTTAACTTTTTCTTTTAAAGCATTTTATGATGGGTAGCCTTGGGGTGGCCCTATGGATGGGCCGCCACTGGTCCAGTGAGTAACGTTATATATTCTATGCAGTTCTTTGTTCGTTGAGTTTAAATCCGTTTTTCTAGAGGAGTGTTTTGACAAAAAAAAAAAACCTTCTAGAATTAAAATTCTAGCCAATGAAATAAATAAATGCCCAAGCTCCAAATGCCCAAACCCCAAGCAGCTTAGGTGAGTTTAAGCTTATAAAGCCGATATTCTTATGTCAGGAGAAACAGCGTTTAAAATAAACCAGTGTACATGAGGCCTAATTGTTAAAATAAAAGCAGTTAAAGCCCAACTCCATTCTTAAATCTTTGTGATCTGGAAATTTGTTTCTTAATACATTAGCAGCAAAGTTATCACTGGTCTTATGGAATAAGTCCAATGCGATGGGCACTAGACTTAAAAGGATAGTTCACCTTTACAAAAAACCTGCCAATGATGGTAAGGGATGTTTGTAGATTAAAACAAACTGTGCAGCTCTCACTAAAGATGAGTAATACCCTTGCTATAGGTGTAGGCCATTTACATACCTTATGGAATCTGACTGGAATACTCCCAGGACGTTGCCAAGTACTCCCAGGAGGTTGCCAAGTGAGGCCTAGACACTGCTGCTCATCTCCACCAGCACAAGAGTGAGCTCTTTCTCTGATTCAAACCCCCCGCATACTCTCTCTCCCCTGATGCAGTAGCTCTGAGCTCAGCATTTGAGAGCTCACTTCTGTGATGGTGGAGGAGAGCAGTGATGATTAGGCCTCACTTAGCAACTTCCTGGGAGTATTTCAGTCAGGCTTCATAAGGTATGTAAAATGGCCTACATCTATAGCAGGGGCATTATACAACTTTAGTCCGAGCTGCACAGTTTTGTTTTTATCTACAGATGCCCTTATCTGCATAGGGAGTTTTGTGGTAAAGGTGAACTATCCCTGTGGCAGCACCTAAAAACCTAAGATAGCTGCTTTTGACAAAATGGTTCCATCACCACCTTCATGTAACAGGTCACCCTCCTTTCTCTTCCTGTCAGACACTGTGCACGGCAGCTTGTCAGACAGATAAAGCACGTTAACCGTATATAGTGAAACCGCAAATGCTACTTGCTAACTAGCTTAAAGTTGTATAAGAAAATATGTATGCGATGGAAATATGACGCAACGGTCGCTATGTATGCTGTGACTGCCCTATAGACAGGGCTCATTCTCTTGAACATGAGTTCAGTGAGCCTCGCCAGTGAATAAAAGATTTGTTTTCCTTAAGTCTGTGTCCGAAGTCCATTACTGGTTTCCCAGAACTGTTTTCTGAAACATTTCTTGGTGCATTGGCTGGGAAACCAGGTGTGACTATCGGGACAGGTGGCATTCCACCATGACCCATGGGGATTGGTCTGGAGCCGGCCTCTTGGATCACTGCGGTGTCTCAGGCACCACCGGACATTTGTCTGGAAGATTAGGCTACATCTCAGCCGCCTGCTCCACGGCCGCCCTGACTGCGTCTTGAACCTGGACTCGGAAAACAAACATTTGGAGCTCCACTGCAGGACCAGGTGAGATCTATGCCTTTTGGTTTGGGATAACAGTCAGACAGGACCTTCCAACAGTATTCAAAAATAGGGGAGCCTGATCACCTCCGGAGCAAACCATGATTGGATGATTGCGCATCTCAGGCAGACCTCAGGCAGTTAGTAATCTCAGGTGGTATAGTTTGGTGTGAATTGTGTCTGAATGAGACGTTGCTCAACAATGAGGACTCTGTGTAGATGCATTTCCCCGCAGGGCGACCACGCTGGGTCACCAATGTTGTAATATGTTGGCCAATTTATAATGTATAATATTGGCCAATGTATAATATTGTTTTGGAGTATGGGTTGAGCAGAAATTGTCCAAGCCAACTCAATTTTAAGATAACAGTTGAAGATCCTTTGATGTGCTAGTCTCATGCAAGTCTACCTAGGGGTGAGAGGTATGGGCTGTTAACCTAATTGAACATTTCAAAGGGTACATTGTTTAAAGGACCATAGAAGAAATATTTATTGATGGTAATTAGACTTGAGGGGTAACAATGGGATCAGGGAGTGTTTTGGGTTGGCCTAGCGGAGGCTCCCTCCTGTGGGGCTAATATATCAGGGGGGCTTGTTGATATGCAGGAATGTAGGTATTCCAAGGGCTCAAAAGGGTGTTCTGTTTATCTAATTAATATATCGAAAAGGGACTTGTTGATGTTGATATGCGGGAGTGCAAATTGGGGTGGTTCACGGCTGTTCACGGCTGGGGGTTGTTGTCTGTTTGAAAGACTAAAGCTAATCAAAGTCCTAAATTGAAATGGCCAATCAAATTGCTCAGCCATTCAATGCCTGGTGAATATAACATGGCATTCAGTCTATAGGTTTGGTAAGTGAGGCTTGTCTGTAGGGGGGAGTGAGGCTCGTCTGTGTATGAGTGAGGCTTGTCTGTGTATGCACACTCGGACCTAAGACATGGGGTTCTGAATTATATCTCCTCTGTCGGATTTCTTTGTCATCTGTGGACTTTGGACTTTGTTCTGTGTTGGAAGTCAATAAAGTGCATCTCTCTGGAAGAATTGGGTTGCTGCGGAAGAGTACTTATATCATCATTATAATACCTAAATATTAATTATATATTCGATCACTACAACCAATAGGGTTAAAAGACAGCGCTTCCTCCTATTTATGTAGAGAGTCTCGGACCCCCTATCCAGATTATTAAAACCTTACCCTACTCTCTATGTCTGTCTTGGTGTCTATCTATAAGGTAACAAAATGGGTGGTACCCAGTCAGTCCTGTCCCCCTTAAAGTGTATGTACAAAAAATTATAAAAGGGGATTCTGCAAAGGTTGTAAACTAAAACTCAGTCCTAAAAGGCTAGAAGTACTGTGCAAAAATGATTGGCCCCGCAGGGAACATTTGACCTAGAGACCATTGACCGACTGCAAGAACATGTTAGAGCTGACTCACAGAAACATGATCAGATCCGGTATATAGATTGTTGGAAAAGGTTAGTGGAGGAAGACCCTAAATGGATACAGAGGGCAAGAGAGGAACAGTGTGGAATTATGGTTATGACGAGGGTAATACCAGCAACTAAAAGTACCAAACCCATATTCGCCCAACCCAAAGAGGCAGAGCAGCCCTCCCATACGTGGAAGGACAGATCCCAGGCGAGTATAGGACAACTCCCAATGCCCCATCTTGTAGAATGGGGGAAATCAAGCTCAAGCTGCTGCGCCCCAGGAGGATACTCAGAGTTTGTCAATGCCTAATCTCAGCAAACACACACCCATAGGTACTGCCAGCCGTGACACTCTCAGTATCAATAAGATGGAAGCTGAGATAATGTAAGCAACCAATGGGCGCACAGGTCAAGGGCCCACTTCCACCCCAAAGAATCTCAATGCCAGTAACCGGACTCTCGCCCCGTCCTTCAAATTAGCTATGCAAATGCCCCTAAGGGAACAAGCTGTGGGGGACGAAGACAATGAACTCTGGTATACACCCCTTTTACCACAACTCATAATCCTTATACTGAGAAGCCCCAAGCTATGACAGACTTACTCCGCTCAATAATTCAGACTCATAACCCCATCTGGTCTGACTGTCAGCAACTCCTGCTGACCCTTTTCAATACAGAGGAGAGACACAGAATAAACCAGGAAGCTTTAAAGCATATTGAGAAGTTGGGAGAAAATGATGCCTACAGTGACATCCCTGCCTGGCTTGCAGAATATTATCCAAAAAAAGACCCTCTGTGTAATCCGAACAGACAGGATGACATGGAAAAACGTAGAATTTATCGGACAGCTATTTTAGAGGGGATGCAATCGGCCAGCAAAAGACCTACTAGCAGCCCAATGAGAGTACTCATTGGGCTGCTAGTAGGTCTTTTGTACTCCAAAAGACCTACTAGAGAAGTACTCTAGCAGCCCAATGAGAGTCCAGGACAATTTTCGGAAAAACTATGTGAAGCCTTCCAACTATATAATCCATTCAATCTTGAGGCGACTGATAAATCCAACGTTGGTGAATATTGCTTTTGTCAGTCAGGCTGCGAGAGACAATAAGAATAAGTTGCAGAAGCAGGCTGGCTTAGAAAAAGAGAACTCTCTGACGGAGGTCCCGGGGGGGGGGGGAGTTATGTGCCGAAGCTGGGGAGAAATCAATGTGCACGTTGCAAAGAGGAAGTTATGCGCCAAAGCTGACAAGTTGTCACTGGATCAGGAAACGTATGTCCGAGTCCCACACCAAGTACAGGCACTGATGGATTACAAAGGAAATCACTGGTTCACTAACAGCTGGATGGTCAAATATCAAGCCATGCTGTGTGAAAATCCACTGATCCATTTAGAGACTGTTAATAGCTTAAACCCAACCATTCTGCTTCCCACCTCACTAGAACCTCTAGCACATGACTGTACCCAGGTAATGGATGAAGTCTACACAAGCTGGCCAGACTTGAAAGACAGCCCCTTGGGAAAGCCAGATGTTGATTACTTCACTGATGGCAGAAGCTTTATAAAAGATGGGGTCTGCTATGCCGGCTACGCAGAGGTTACACAGGAGACAGTGATAGAGGCAGGAGCCTTACCACAGGGAACCTCTGCTCAGAAAGCAGAACAAATCGCACTAACCAGAGCATTACAACTGGCTGCAGGACTAAGATTGGATGTTTATATAGACTCTAAGTATGCCTTTCTGACTCTCCATGCTCATGGAGCCATGTATAAGGAAAGAGGGCTCATTACATCAGGAGGAAAGAGCATCAAATATGGAACAGAATTACTGGAAAAGTGGAAAGGATGAACTGCACCCTAAAGTTGCAACTGGCAAAATTTTGTCAGGAAACCCAGATGAAGTGGACCTTGATGCTGCTCACTGCTCTGCTGAGAATTCAGAGTACCCCAACAAAGAGGACAAATCTGTTCCCTTTTGAAGTACTATTTGGCAGGCCCTCACCCATCATAAAAGGTATCAAGGGAGACTTACAACAGATATTGGGAGTGGTGAACCGTGAACAGTTACAAAAACTAGGGGAGAATATGCAGGATAGGGAAATGGGTTCAGGGGAAACTCCCCATAAGTCTGTCCAACCCAGTCCACCCCTTTGTACCAGGAGATGGCGTGTGGGTGAAAGAGTGGAATCTAACCCCTTTAGGGCCCAGATGGAGAGGTCCTTACACTGTTCTGCTGTTTACCCCCACAGCCATTAAGGTGGCCGAGGTGACTTTCTGGATACACCACTCCAGGGAAAAGTGAGCTGCTGACCACACTGGCACTGACACTGGAGTCTAGCTGTGTACAGTAGACCATCAAGACCCTTTGCTGGCTGATGATTGGCCAAGCACTATGACCCACATGCTTTGGCCAATCACAGCGCCGTCAGCAAAGAGAGCCATAATTGACCAAAGGCAGGGTGCCTTTGGCCAATTATGGCTCAGGGGGTTAAGTCCACGCCCCACACTATATAAGGCCACCTGCACGTCGGCCCTGTGTAGTGTGTTGCTGGCGTTGGATTGAGCAGGCAGTCCGTTGCTGGGGTACGGTTTGTAATCTACTTCAGGCAGGCAGGTGATTCAGCTGCAGTGTTATATATATATACACACACACATACACACACATATACATACACACCCATCCCGGCTTTGTATTAATTATATATATATATACACACACACATACACACTATATAACTATATATATATATATATATATAACTATATATATATATATATATATATATATATATAACTATATATATATATATATATATATATATATATATATATATATATATATATATATATATATATATATATATATATATATATATATATATATATATATATTATATATAAAAATAACTATTATAACAGGAATGATTGTTTATTTTGGGAGCTGGGAGTGTCAGTGTAGTGCAGGGTGTGGCCACCTGTGCTTGGACCCAGAGATGCCTCCTCTTGCTTTCAGTGAAGTGGTTCTGGAAGAGAGGTTGTAAGGGAGTCGTAGTGCAGTCTGGTGCCCAGAGAAGGGAGAGGTTCCCCTGCGTGGAGCCAAGAGCTTCCCCCCCCCACGGGGAGGGAGGGGGGACCGGGACCTGCAGAAGAGTTAATGACACCAGACAGCATGTAGTCGCTGGTGTTGCTGGACGCCCCTGAGGGGAAGGGAGCATGCCAGACTGGAGAAAAGGGATGGAGAAGCCATTTCAAGAAGTAGCAACTAAGCGGAAGACAACTGGGCGATCGATCGTTTACGAGTGGCACATGGACTGTTGATCAAGTGAGTGAAAGCCCAGGTGAAGGGTACTACCAGAGGCTGAGGGATGTTGGTACACAAGTCAGTGAGACAGGTGGAGATGGCCTGTGACTGGTTCAAAAATACCCCAGGATTCCAATCAGTCAGGCGGGAGGAATTATTCAGAGAAATCTCTTCTTTAGCTCAACTTGGAAGTACCATACAGACGGGAAATAGTGGTAAAAAGGCAGTAGTAAAGCTCTCAGCACAAGTAGAGATACAGACTGTTAATAAAAAGTTCTGCAGGTGAAGAAGTTATTCAGAGTGACTCTTTACCATATATTCTCTAGTAAATCTATTTCCGTCTTCCCCACTGAAGAAATCATTCAAAGTGATTTTTTTTTATAGTCCGCATTGTTCTAAGTCTTTGCAGGCAGGCGATTCAGTGATCTACAGTGCATATACCTGACTGCAAGCCATTCCTGGTGTAATTTTTCTAGTAAACTTCAGGCGGTGTTTTGCTAATCCAATTTTACAGCATGTCTGGAAGGCCACCAAGGAAAGGCAGACGCTCACAGGCCACTAAAAGAGGGCAAGCAGGCTCTGTGTCTACAGCCAACAGTACTGGTCATGGACACAGTGCATCCTCAGCACGAGGCCGTGGGGCACGCTTGTCCTTTTTTCGACAGCTGGACATGTTCACCAATGCCAGGAGCCCGGCAGACAAGATGGGTTTACTAGAGATACTGTTGTACAAGGAGGATTTGGATTTTGTGGGAATTTCAGAGACCTGGTTCAACAGCTCTCATGATTGGCTGGCAAACATTCAAGGGTATACCCTATACCGCAAGGATAGAGAGGGTAAAAAAGGGGGAGGGGTATGCCTATATATCAAGAATAATGTACAAGTGAATGTGAGAGATGACATCACTGAGGGGGCTAGGGAGGAGGTGGAATCTTTATGGGTAGAGCTCCAAAGGGATGAAGCTAAGGGGAAAATAATACTGGGAGTATGCTATAGGCCCCCTAACCTGAGGGAGGAAGTGGAGACGGATCTCCTATCACAAATTGGATTAGCAGCAAGGATGGGAAGTGTTATCATAATGGGGGATTTTAATTATCCAGACATAGACTGGGCGGAGGGAACGCGCATTCATTTAAGGCTCACCAGTTCCTTAGTGTCTTGCAGGACAATTTTATGGGTCAGATGGTAGACGCACCAACTAGAAATAAAACATTACTAGATCTACTGATTACCAACAATACAGACCTGATAACAGATGTGGAAATACGGGGCAATTTAGGTAACAGCGATCACAGGTCAATTAGTTTCAGTATAAATCACACAAATAGGAGACATGAAGGGAACACAAAGACACTGAATTTCAAAAGAGCCAACTTCCCTAAACTACAAACCTTGCTAAAAGGCATAAATTGGGATAAAATATTAGGAACAAAGAATACGGAGGAGAGATGGGTTTGCTTTAAGAGCATATTAAATAAGGGCATTAGCCAATGTATCCCACTGGGTAATAAATTTAAAAGAGCGAACAAACATCCTGGATGGCTTAACTCCAATGTAAAAATGCATATAAAAGCAAAGGAGAAGGCCTTCAAAAAAATACAAGGTTGAGGGATCATCCACAGCATTCAGAATTTATAAAGAATGCAATAAGAAATGTAAGGGTGCAATTAGGATGGCTAAGATAGAACATGAAAGACACATAGCGGAGGAGAGCAAAAAAAATCCCAAGAAATTCTTTAAGTATGTAAACAGTAAAAAAGGGAGGACAGACCATATTGGCCCCATAAAGAATGAGGAAGGACATCTGGTTACAAAGGATGGGGAGATGGCAAAGGTATTGAATTTATTCTTCTCCTCAGTCTTCACGAGTGAATCGGGGGGCTTCAGTAACCAAAACTGCAGTGTTTATCCTCATGACACAACACAGGAAGCACCTACATGGTTAACAGAGGACGGAATTAAAATTAGACTTGAGAAACTTAACATTAATAAATCACCGGGACCAGATGGCTTGCATCCGAGGGTACTTAGGGAACTCAGTCAGGTGATTGCCAGACCGTTGTTCCTAATTTTTACAGACAGTCTATTGACTGGAATGGTACCAGCTGATTGGAGAAAAGCCAATGTAGCACCAATATTTAAAAAGGGCCCAAAAAACATCCCTGGGAATTACAGACCAGTTAGCCTAACATCAATAGTATGTAAACTCTTGGAGGGGATGATAAGGGACTATATACAAGATTTTAGTAATAAGAATGATATCATTAGCAGTAATCAGCATGGATTCATGAAGAATCGTTCTTGCCAAACCAATCTATTAACCTTCTATGAGGAGGTGAGTTGCCATCTAGATAAAGGAAGGCCTGTAGACATGGTGTATCTGGATTTTGCAAAAGCATTTGACACAGTTCCCCATAAACGTTTACTGTACAAAATAAGGTGCGTTGGCATGGACCATAGGGTGAGTACATGGATTGAAAACTGGCTACAAGGGCGTGTTCAGAGGGTGGTGATAAATGGGGAGTACTCAGAATGGTCAGGGGTGGGTAGTGGGGTTCCCCAGGGTTCTGTGCTGGGACCAATCCTATTCAATTTGTTCATAAACGACCTGGAGGATGGGATAAACAGTTCAATCTCTGTATTTGCAGACGATACTAAGCTAAGCAGGGCAATAACTTCTCCGCAGGATGTGGAAATCTTGCAAAAAGACCTGAACAAATTAATGGGGTGGGCGACTACATGGCAAATGAGGTTCAATGTAGAAAAATGTAAAATAATGCATTTGGGTGGCAAAAATATGAATGCAATCTATACACTGGGGGGAGAACCTCTGGGGGAATCTAGGATGGAAAAGGACCTGGGGGTCCTAGTGGATGATAGGCTCAGCAATGGCATGCAATGCCAAGCTGCTGCTAATAAAGCAAACAGAATATTGGCATGCATTAAAAGGGGGATCAACTGCAGAGATAAAATGATAATTCTCCCGCTCTACAAGACTCTGGTCCGCCCGCACCTGGAGTATGCTGTCCAGTTCTGGGCACCAGTCCTCAGGAGGGACGTACTGGAAATGGAGCGAGTACAAAGAAGGGCAACAAAGCTAATAAAGGGTCTGGAGGATCTTAGTTATGAGGAAAGGTTGCGAGCACTGAACTTATTCTCTCTGGAGAAGAGACGCTTGAGAGGGGATATGATTTCAATTTACAAATACTGTACTGGTGACCCCACAATAGGGATAAAACTTTTTCGCAGAAGAGAGTTTAATAAGACTCGTGGCCACTCATTACAATTAGAAGAAAAGAGGTTTAACCTTGAACTACGTAGAGGGTTCTTTACTGTAAGAGCGGCAAGGATGTGGAATTCCCTTCCACAGGCGGTGGTCTCAGCGGGGAGCATTGATAGCTTCAAGAAACTATTAGATAATCACCTGAATGACCGCAATATACAGGGATATGTAATGTAATACTGACACATAATCACACACATAGGTTGGACTTGATGGACTTGTGTCTTTTTTCAACCTCACCTACTATGTAACTATGTAACATGTAGAAGAGTTGGTAGAGTGGATCACAAAGCCGTCCTCATCCTCCGTCACCCAGGCTAAGACAAGTTTGGCCTCCAATGCAGCTGCCAAAGCGGCCTATTCCATCGGCTCAATGGCATCAGTCACTCCTTCCCTAGCCCCACCATCATGTTCTGAGAAGTCTCCCGAACTGTTCGACCACAGTGTCGGGTACATGCTGCAGGAGGATGCGCAACGTATTGAAGGCTCTGATGATGGTACCCAGGTTGAGGATGAAGCAGTAACGTAAGCCCAGAGAGAGGGGGTGCCTAAGAAGGACAAGAAACTGGCAGTTATGTTCCGCCAGCTGCAGCATACTGCCAGGTTTGCTCCAGTGGTGAGGAGGGGGGGGGGATGATGAGGTCACTGACTCTACGTGGGTGCCTGATAGAAGAGAGGAGGAGGAGGCACATCTCCAACGAGGCAGGGTGCCCTCCAGGGGCCAGCTTAAGGACAGTAACCGACTGCATCACACCGCAGATCTCCGCATGTGCAGGGCACTGCTGACTCCGCGCGTTTTTTCAAAAATTGTTTGGTGTGGGCCTTTTTTGAGACATGTGCAGCAGATCGCACCGTTGCTGTTTGCAACATATGTCTGAAGCATATCAAGCGTGGCCAAAACAGCAGCCGCTTGGGCACCACATGCTTGACCAGACATATGTCGAGCTCCCATGCAGTCCGTTGGCAACAGTACTTAAAAGACCCACACCAAAGAACAAGGCGGACCTCTCCTTGCTCCTCATCAGCTGGGATCTCCAACCCCACTATACCTTCAGTCCTCTCAGAGACCTGCACTGAGAGGAATGAAGGTGTAGAATTAGGTGCCCCAAGCACTTGCGGGCAATCTGCTAGCGGTACACCTAAATCTGATTGTAGCAGGCAAATGTCCCTACCCCAGTTGCTAAACCGTCGAAAGAAATTCGGTCCCACCCATCCACATGCTCAGCGGCTGAATGCTAGTTTGGCTAAATTGCTAGCACTCCAACTGCTGCCTTTTCAGCTGGTAGACTCTGCACCCTTTCGAAAATTTGTGGAATGTGCGGCACCTCAGTGGCAGGTTCCCAAACGCCATTTTTTTTCTCGGAAGGCCATTCCAGCTCTCTACCGGCATGTGGAAGGCAATGTCTTGGCCTCGTTGGACAGGACAGTCAGGTGCATATTACCACTGACTCATGGTCCAGCAGGCATGGACAGTGAGGTTACCTTTCTTTCATGGCACATGGCAGGACAGGGTGCAGTAATGTTGGAGCTTGTTCCGCCACCACGCCTCCAAAATGCTGGTAGTGGCGATTCTGCCACACCTCTCTTCCTCTTCTTCTTCCTCTATGGCAGGGGTCTTCAAACTGCGGCCCTCCAGGTGTTCAGGAACTACAATTCCCATCATGCCTACTCATGTCTGTGAATGTCAGAGTTTTACAATGCCTCATGGGATGTGTAGTTCTGCAACAGCTGGAGGGCCGTAGTTTGAGGATCCCTGCTCTATGGCCTCTTCCTGTGCAGATTTGTCCCTGGAACCAGCGGTGCTCTGTAGGCATTCTAGGGGCTACGTGACTGAATTTAAACCTCTAGAGATAAGTGGAATAAATAGTAGCGCTCAAATAAATAAAAAATGAAAAATAAAAATGAAAAATGAAAATTGAAAAATAAAAATGAAAAACGAAAAATAAAAAATGTGCTAATGAAAGCAATGATCAATCTAAATAAACAGTAAAAGTATATATATGTGTGAATATTGACAATAATATCCTCATTGAAAATCAGTCACAATATGAATGTGATCTGACAAAAAAAAAATTATTGGTAAACACTGAGCAAACACACAAAAAAAGTTATTGGTGAACACTGTGAGCAAACACATCCTATCACATAATGTTCAAATCAACACACCCTGTGACAGATGTGAAAATGATAAATGAAGTCTTAAAGTTCATATCATGTGAATATATTCTAACAAAAAAAGTTATTGGTGAACACTGTGAGCAAACACATGGCAGCTATAGTTTAAAGTATACTTTTTTCACTTATTCAGAAGTGCAGTAGAGATATCACAGGGTGTAGAGCGTTAGCTTGTGATCTATCAGGTGTGCGTTCTAGGGGCTGCGCAAGCACTCAGGCAAAAAGATGCCATGCGGTGCTTGAGTTGGTCTGTTTAGGGGACAAGAGCCACACTGGGGCAGAGGTTCTGGCAGCTCGGCAGGGGCAGGTTCAGAGGTGGTTGAAGCCACGCCAGCTTCAGTCAGGAATGGTGGTTTGCGACAATGGCACCAACCTTCTCTCCGCCCTCTGACAGGGACATTTGACCCATGTTCCCTGTTTGGCTCACGTCCTTAATTTGATGGTGCAGCAGTTCTTGTGATGGTACCCGGGCTTACAGGATCTCCTGAGGCAGGCCAGGAAAGTCTGTGGGCATTTTCGCCAGTCATATAATGCCAGTGCTCGGCTGGCTGACCTTCAAAAGTAATGCAACCTGCCCAAGAACCGCCTCATCTGTGACATGCCCACCAATTGGAACTCAACGTTGGCAATGCTGCAGTGGCTGCACATGCAGCAGAGGGCAATCAATGAGTACCTGTGAAAGTATGGCACCAGGACAGGGTCAGGGGAGCTTGGCTTTTTTTCACCTTGCCAGTGACTAATGATCAAGGATGCATGCACTGTCCTGTCACCATTTGAGGAGGCCACGAGGATGGTGAGCAGTGGACAGTGCATGCATCAATGATACTGTCCCTCTTGTCTTCCTGTTGGAGCACATGCTGCGTGGAATAATGGACAGGGCACTTGAGGCAGAACAGAGGGAGGAAGAGGAGGACGTCCTTACCTCTCAAGGCCCCCTTTATCCAGACAGTATTCCTGCAGGCCCGCCTAACACACAGGAAGAGGAAGAGGAGGAGGAGGAGGAGGATTGTGTCAGCATGTCAGGTGGAGCCTGGCACTCAGCATCAGCAGCAGTCTTCAAGGCATCGTTTTTAGTCCCCAGAAACCCATGGACTTGTACATGGCTGGGAGGAGGTGGCTGCGGATCATGTCGTCCTTAGTGACCCAGGGGACTCCGGACCGAATGCCTCAGCAAACCTACGCTGCACGGCTACCCTGATCCCGCAAAGCCTGGTAAGGTTACGGAACTTATCCAGCCTTTGCAGAGGGAGCAGAGGATGAAACATCTTCGGGAAGCCTTGCGGAAAGGTTTGTGCAATGCGTTTCCAGAGCCTGGGAGGTTGCAATTTCCTGGTCCTCCTGGACAACGTGCTGCTGAGGCTTCGGTCAGTCACAGAAGGAGCGGTGGAGAAGATGGCCGTCTGACCGATGCGTTCAGACAATTTTTTAGTCCACAGCCCCAAGGTCTAATCGGTTCTAGCAACCATCAACAGCGTCTGATTTACATGGTGCAGGAATACCTTGGGGCAAGATCAGACTTGGAGACCTTTCCAACCGAAAATCCACTGGGTTACTGGGTCTTGAGGATGGATCACTGGCCAGAGCTTGCACAGTATGCAATTGAGCTACTGGCCTGTCCTGCATCCAGCATTCTATCTGAACGCACATTCAGTGCTGCTGGAGGCTTTGTAACCGATCACAAAGTGTGCCTGTCCACAGATTCGGTTGATCGGCTCACCTTCATAAAAATGAATCAGTCTTGGATCACCAGCTACCAAGCACCTGATGCTGATGTAACCGATTCATTTTTTTAAGAATGTGAGATTCCTTGAAGACTGCCTATGCTGATGCTGAGTAACTATTAGGGATGAGCCGAATACCCCACTGTTCGGTTCACAACAGAACATGCAAACAGGCAAAAAATTTGTTCGAACACGTGAACACCGTTAAAGTTTATGGGACACGAATATGAATAAACAAAAGTGCTAATTTTAAAGGTTGATATGCAAGTTATTGTCACAAAAAGTGTTTGGGGACCTGGGTCCTGCCCCAGTATCAATGCAAAAAAAGTTTTAAAAACGGAAGTTTTTTCAGGAGCAGTGATTTTAATAATGCTTAAAGTGAAACAATAAAAAGTGAAATATTCCTTTAAATTTCGTACCTGGGGGGTGTCTATAGTATGCCTGTAAAGTAGCGCATGTTTCCAGTGTTTAGAACAGTCCGAGAGCAAAATGACATTTCTAAAGAAAAAAAGTCATTTAAAACTACTCGCGGTTAAAATGAATTGTCGGGTCTCTGCAATATACATAAAAGTCATTGAAAAAAAATGGCATGGGATTCCCCCACAGTCAATTACCAGATTCTTTGGGTCTGGTATAAATATTAAGGGGAACCCTGAACCAAATTTTTTTTTTAAAAATTGCATGGGGGTCCCCCTAAATTCCATACCAGGCCCTTCAGGTCTGGTATGGGTATTAAGGGGAACCCCGCGCCAAAATTTAAAAAGAAAATGACGTGGGGTCCCCCCAAAAACCTATACCAGACCCTTATCCAAGCACGCAACCTGGAAGGCCGCAGGAAAAGAGGGGGGGGTGAGAGAGCACCCCCCCTCCTGAACCAGGGCCACATGCCCTCAACATGGGGAGGATGTCCCCATGTTGATGGGGAAAAGGGCCTCATCCCCACAACCCTTGCCTGGTGGTTGTGGGGGTATGCGGGTCCCCCAGATCCCGCCTCCCCATGTAAATTGGTAATGTGGTACAAATGTACCCCAGCATTTCACAAAAAAGTGTCAAAAATTTTAAAAAAGACAATAGCTGGTTTTTGACAATTCCTTTATTAATGTCTTCTTCTTTCCTCGCTTCTTCTTCCATCTTCTTCTGGTCTTCCTTCGGTTTTCTTCTTGTTCTTCCCCCACTTCTTCCTCTATCTTCCTCTGATTGTTCCTCCTTCCTCTTATATAACTGAGGGCGTAAATGGGTGACCGGCCCCCCCTCTGATGCCCCGGGAAAGCCATAGGGATGTCCCCGTGTGTCAGAGGGGGCGGGGTCACCGGGTGGTGCCCTCAGTTATATAAGAGCTGTCAGAATAACAGAAGAGTCACACAGCGGGAGACTCCAATTGAGGCTGATTGTCCGGAGAGCGAAGCGGGGAAGAAGAAGCCGAGGAAGATGCCGGAGGAGAAGACCAGAGAAAGATGCCGGAGGAGAAATTGTTCGCTATGGGCGAACAGCCAGCCCATCCCTAGCGACTATCCTGTTATGCTGAATGACTATCCTATTCCTCCTCAATGTTCATGTTGATAGATTCTAAGAACATTTTTGGTTCTGGGCACCACCACCAGTGCCTAAAGCCCAATTTTTCTGCCCCTGTTTAACAGGGGCGTGTAATTACAATTTTTGATCTAATATTTCACAGCAGGCCCAGTTCCTGCGCCCACCAAGAGTAACTGTGAGGGCTTACAGTGTTGTGGCAACACCACCACACCACCAAAGACCCAATTTTTCTGACCCTGTTCAACAGGGACATGTAATTACAATTCTTGATATAATATTTCACAGCAAGGCCCGTTCCAGTGCCCACCAAGAGTAACTGTGAGGGCTTACAGTGTTGTGGCAACACCACCACGCCACCAAAGGCCCAATTTTTCTGACCCTGTTCAACAGGAGCATGTAATTACAATTCTTGATATAATATTTCACCGCAGGGCCCGTTCCAGTGCCCACCAAGAGTAACTGAGGGCTTACAGTGTTCTGGTACCACCAACACCTAAGGCCCAAATTTCTACAGAGTATATAGGGCAGGCCGTATAGTATATACAGGCGGTCCCCTACTTTCAAACATCCGGCTTACAAACGACTCCTACTTACAAACAGAGGGAGACAACAGGAAGTGAGAGGAAATCTACCGCCAGGAAGGGAAATTCTCTCCTGTAATGCCCCGTACACACGGTCGAACATTGATCGGACATTCCGACAACAAAATCCTAGGATTTTTTTCCGACGGATGTTGGCTCAAACTTGTTTTGCATACACACGGTCGCACAAAGTTGTTGGAATTTTCGATCGCCAAGAACGCGGTGACGTACACCACGTACGACGAGACTAGAAAAGGCCAGTTCGGAACCAAGCGCGGCACCCTTTGGGCTCCTTTTGCTAATGTCGTGTTAGTAAAAGTTTGGTGAGAGACGATTCGACTCGTGGTTTTCAGATCGTTTTCTGCTGTTCAGTTTGTGCTTGTGGGTTTGTATCTGCTCTTCAGTGCGTGCAGCGAGTACCATTGACTTGTCATTGTGTTCTTGTTCGTTCGTTACTGTTTTTCAGGTCGCTCTTCACAGGCCTTGCTGTTCTTCAGTGCGTTCTGTTACTTTGTTCTGAGCAGCTGACCGTTTGCTAGCCATGTTGCGTATACGTACTCCTCGTAGAGTTCGTGCTGTGCAGGGGCTTGGTGTTGGGGTCCTGACCTTGACACAAGTCCAGTCCATGAACAGGGTGGGGAGGAGTTCATGGACCAAGAATTGGTTGCTTCAGCGTGACCAGTTCTGTCATATGCCTTTGCTTCGTGAGATCCGTGAGAATAATCCTGATGATTTCAGGAACTTTCTCCGGATGACGGACCCCGTTTTTTACAGTTTGTTGGCTTTGCTGACCCCCTATATCAGCAGGCAGGATACCTCCATGAGGCAAGCCATCACTCCGGAGCAGAGGCTCGTCTCCACCCTGCGGTACCTGGCGACAGGGAGAAGCCTGCAGGACTTGAAGTTCTCGACAGGCATCTCCCCCCAGGCTCTGGGGATCATTATCCCGGAGACCTGTTCTGCCATCATCCAGGTCCTGCAGAAGGAGTATATTAAGGTAAGATTTTTATCCTTTAATATCACATTTTATTGTATTTAATGTTTGTTAATATATTGTATTTCTTTCCTCATTCCCTAATTACCATGATTGGAATATGCTTTGAATGTCCCCTTTGTTCTCATGCATGCTGGATTTTTATGTAATTATTTTTGTTGTCCTTCATACATATTTGCCTTCACTAACCTCCCCAGCATACTCTCCTGGCCCTATATTCACCTCATGTAGTCACTTAACAATGTATTTTATCAGCTCCATTGTAGTGCTTTACCCCAAACACCCCCTAAAATGTTTTGAAATGTGATTGGTGCTTAAAATTCAGGCAGAGTGCCAGAGGCTTTTTTGGGGGGTCTCCAAATCATTTGGAACCCTCCCTCCCCCCAACTGCTGAGTCAGCTGATACCAATTCTCTATCTATCCTCAATCATCTATCTGCTGACTTTGCCAAACCCATACACACTATACCCACCTCTTTTGTGGTCAGATTTATGGATGAATTCCCCAAAGCATGTAGTGCAAGGGCCTGCCTGAATACTTTCAAATGGTACTGTTTCAAGTTTTTGTATACTATTATTATCTTGATAGGTAACTGCTGAGGGGCAATTGATGGGAAACACGTCCACATCGTCCCACCACCCAACTCGGGGGCGTACTATTATAATTATAAGGGGTTCAATAGTATTGTGATGTTGTTGGTGGTGTCGACTACTTATGAATTTCTGTATGTGGACGTGGGGAAGAATGGCCGGATGTCCGATGGTGGAGTCATCGCCCAGACCGAGTTCTACAGGCCTCTCCAGAATGACAGCTTGGACTTGCCACCTCCAGAAGACAATGTGGAAGGACTCCCATTCGTCTTAGTTGCGGATGAAGCTTTTGCACTGGGGGACCATCTTATGCAGCCATTCCCTATGAGGACCCTCACCCCGGACCAGAGAGTTTTTAATTGCCGGCTGGCCAGAGCCAGAAGAGTGGTGGAGAACACGTTTGGAATCATGGCCAGCCGGTTCCGCCTATTTCTTACACCCATACATATGGCGGAGTACAAACTGAATCACATCATCCTGGCGTGCTGTGTTCTACACAACTTTTTACGGCAACATTCTGCCAACTATGCTGGCTCAGTTGGGCCTGAGGGCGGAAGTCAACATGAATCAACCCTGACAGCGCTTGAAAGTGGCCATACTGGCTTGCCCCCCCCCTGAGTGCCCGTGATGTACAGCTAAGATACCTTGAATTCTTTGCGGGTAGGGGGCTATCAATATGCCAATGTGTAAAACCTTTTGAAAAAAAAACCTCAAATCTTTGGTGACATTTTTACTGCTTGTGCTTTTTGGAGCTGACCCTAACAGAAATGTGGTGAGTCCTGAAAATGGCGTGATTGTGTAACATTACAAAGCACTGTTGGGTGTTATTTACTAAAGGCAAAGGCAATTTGCACTACAAGTGCACTTGAAACTGCACTGAAACTGCACTTGTAGTGCAAAGTGTATTTTCCCTTAGGAAATAACCCCCATTGTCACAGAAAACACCAATTAGAGCACCACAAAAGTGTTGGAGCGTTGAGACAATAATCCACACAATCTTGATTAAGAATCTTTTTAATAACAGCACAATCACATGTGCATTTCCCAAAGGTTTTTAAAACAAAACAACATGTTTGTTGTTTAACAATTTTTGGGGTCACAGTAGAAAAAGTAGAAATGTCCATTTAAGATAAAACAGGCATGTGTAAAACCAACAAGAAATACACAATTTTAGAACTTAGTATTTACAAACTGTGTTTGATATTGCGTTCAGATGGGGTGAAGTCACCCCAGGAAAAGCCAAATTTGGAAGATGCACGCTAATTTCCGAATGTCAACATGTGCTAGCTGCCATCACGGGGGATCAAGGGACGTGTTTTGGGGGTGCAACCCCTTCCTCACAGCTACTTTATTATTGAGGAAGGGTTTGCACCCCCAAAACGCGTCCATTGATCTCCCGTGATGGCAGATAGCACATGTTGACACACTGTGTGCCTCTTCCAAATTTGGCTTTGCTACAAATTGACAAAAAAATAAATAAAAAAATTTGGCACGACAAAAACCCAAGGCATTTTGAGGGGTTTTAAACTCTCCCTAAAACATCAATGATGTTCTTCATTTTTTGCTGAACATCATTGATGCTTTTCACAATGTTTTCCAAGTCCCTATTACACCCCATGATCTCCCCGATCAGGATCTGGGCACTTTCACTGGTGAAAGGATCTGGATCCACAACATCACGATCCCCTAAAAAGATAGAAACAAAAAAACACCATGTATTATAAATATGGCGGCATCCATCTCTTACCTGAGCCTGTGGTTGCAGACACTCACCTGTTGTGGTGACTAGTTCCACCACGTCTTCCTCCTCCTGCTCTGCTGGTCTTCGGTGGATTTCCCCTTCTTCCAGAGGTGGGGGTTTCTGGTCTCCTCGGATGAGGGGTGTCCTCCGAGTCTTTTCTCCCCTATTAAAAAAAAAAAATAGGTATACTTAGCACACAGATATTTGATGGCAGAAATAGGAATATGAAACATTGTTTGGAAGTGGGGTACAATCGTCTGTTTTGGCAGAGTTCCAAGATGTGGCATTTTTCTTGTCCTTTGTCAAGCTTGAATACTTACCTGTTTTGTACAAGCTTCACAGATGTAGAAACCCCTATAGTATACACTGGAGCACCTGTGTGGCCCCCCCTAATAAAAAGGGTGTTCTTGTGTTCCAAACTAGTGCTCCAGCGTCCAGATGTGAAAACTGCTGCTGAGTGTCCTCTCCTTACACAGAATGTAGTTGGTATTTCATTCTAGTAACAAACCCATCTACACAACCCAATTCTTTTCACACAAGTAGGCCCTTAAAAATGCTGGCAAATGCATATGGCCAAACGAACTATGTTTCATACGAACGAATAATGTGCCCATGAACATTAAAGTTGCCATTTTAAACTGTACAACACTTATTAAGAAAAGCATATGGAGCAGCACAAACGTAATAAAGACAAAAAGAATAGGAACACAGCACAACTACTTACTTTTTTGCAGCACTCTCCGGATCTTTCTGTACTGCTCGTGCTCTCTTAATTTGAGGTCCGACCACCGCTTCCTGAGCTGATCTTTCGATCGTCGTACCCCGAAATTCCGGTGCAGACTCTTGACCACTTTCTCCATGATCTTGGCCTTTCAGACATTGGGGTTGGGGGTAAGGTCCATACTCCCAGTCATAGTCGGCCTTCTTCAGGATGTCGACCATCTCCAACATCTCCCCAAAGGACATATTTGATGCCTTAAATGGTCTCTTCTGGGATCGGGACGTTTCAGGCTCCGGGCTTTCCTCCTCCTCCTCCTCGTTGCTGAAATTAGCACGCACCTGCTCTGACTACCCCATGTGCTCTTCCCCACTGCGCAGAACGAGAAGGGGCAGGGAATAGACTAGAAAGAACGTCAGGGGTGGGCGGAGTTACACGCATGCGCAGTGTGTATAAAGCGTAACACGCGTGCGTAGTACGTACGATCTGTGAGCAGAGGAAGGAGTATCGGAGGCTCCGATCGTGAAAACAAAGGTAAGATCTAAACTTGGGCCTATACTGTTTCTAAATTGAGGCCTATAGTGTAACTATATTAGGAGAGTTTAGCCTGACATTAGTGTTTGTCTTGTGTTGTGTCTTGCAGAGAAAATGGATGGCTTCAATGACCACAATTTCCTCCCCCTGTTCATAGACAAATACAGGGAGCTGCCGTGTCTGTGGCAGGTGAGACATCCACATTACAATAATAAACAAAAGAGGCAGGCAGCGCTGGAGAAACTGCTGGAGTTGGTGACGCCGGTGGTCCCCACAGCAACCATCCCCTATTTAAAAAACAAAATTGGTGGCCTGAGGAGCACTTATCTTAGGGAGCGCAAGAAGGTCACGGAATCCCAGAGATCCGGAGCTGCAGCAGATGACGTTTATGTCCCCAGGCTGTGGTACTATGAGAGACTGCGATTTCTGTCAGACCACACTGGAGTCAGGGAATCCCTCTCCTCTCTTCCTTCCACTCTTCCTTCCACCCCAGCTGAGGCTTCCGATGTCCAACCTGGGACTTCCAGCCAGGAAGAAGTGGAGGAGCCAAGATGGAGTCAGGTATAGCATTCTTCTACAGATTTCTGGTCAATAAATAAATGATGTTTACTAGATGTTATTATTGATCACCAATTGCTGATTTAATAAAGTGTTTTACATATCAATAGACAGTAGTGGGCACCAAAAATTTGGACAAAAATGCTGGGCTCGGAATGATAGTCTGTTATATTTGTTAACATTCAATTTGCAACAGTCAAATTGTGTGTGATTGATGAAGTAAAAACTAAAACTGTGTCCCTTTTTCATACACAGGAAGACCTCAGCCAGGAGGAGGCTGTGGAATGTGGCACACAGGAGGAGGCTGTGGAATGTGGCAGCCAGGAGGAGGCGGGGCTAAGTGGCAGCCAGGAGGAGACGGGCTAAGTGGCAGCCAGGAGAAGCCTGGGACCAGTCGCAGCCTGACAGAAAATAGTTGATGTCTGCCCTGGGGGCCAAAGGCTTCACCAATTTCTGCTGTTTCTCCAGCATTGCCTCCCTCTTTGTTTAGTTGTGAGCCCTTAATAAAGGAATTTTTGTTTCAATTATACTCGCCTATGTGTGTTTTCCTTCAAAAAGGACAGTTTGTTTGTGAGGAGGCAGGTACATTTCAAAAATACAATGTGAAATTAACAAGAGACACCAACACCAAGCAACCTCCTTGAGATTAAATACAAGATATCAATGGTGTTGTGGTAACTTGACACACAAAACACATACAAAAATATTATGGAGTACAACTAAAAATAAATTAAAACAAAGATCAGCCTTGAAAAAAATAAAAACCCAAAAAAATAAATAAATAAAACAACAAAAAAGAAATTTTGTCAGATGTGACAAATCAAAATATATTGAGGGAATCACGATAAATAATAAAGAAAGACGTTTGTGAGAAGTCTGTGTGAATATGAGCAGCAAAACTACTTAATTCTTCTCACATTATAAAGAAGAAGAGAGTGCGCTGTATTAAACCAGTTTTTACATTGCAGCGTGACGAAAGTGCTGTATCCATTGCAAACGCTAATTTTACCACACCGAGCTGTTCCGTCTCGGAATTTCTTCTGAGTATGCGTGGCACTTTGTGCGTCGGAACTGGCCACACACGGTCGGAATTGACGCGATCGGATTTTGTTGTCGGAAAATTTTATAGCCTGCTCTCAAACTTTGTGTGTCGGAAAATCCGATGGAAAATGTCCGATGGAGCCCACACACGGTCGGAATGTCCGACAACACGCTCCGATCGGACATTTTCCATCGGAAAATCTGACCGTGTGTACGGGGCATAAGAGTTAATATGGGAAAAAGGTGTCTCCACTGATGCTTTATTATCACCAATCCTTGTTTCTCTAAAAACCCCACATTTTTAAAATCCAATTGTCATTGGGACAGAAAGTGAGGTGAAATTTTCTGAACAGGGGCACAGACAGCAAAACAAATGTTACAGGGGAGATGATAACCCTTCCCTATGTTATCCAAAAAGCTTAAAAGTAGATTTTTTGGCTGGAGCTACACTTACAAAATGTACCTGTTCTAAATTACAAACAGATTGAACTTAAGAACAAACCTACAGTCCCTGTCTTGTTTGGACCGCCTGTATACTGCTGTTCAGAGTATATAGGGCCTGGGGGCCCCATGCCTTTTCTTTTTTTAATTTGGGTGCGGGGTTCCCCTTATATCCATACAAGACCCAAAGGGCCTGGTAATGAGCTGGGGGGTTACCCATGCCGTTTTTCTCAATCATTTTCATTACATTACAGCCGCATTTTTAAAATGACTTTTAATCCTTTAGAAATGTAATTTTGTGCAGGGACTGTTCTAAACACACGCAACTTTACAGGCATACTATAGACACCCCCCAGGTATGATATTTAAAGGACTTTTATTTTTCACTTTAAGCATTATTAAAATCACTGCTCCCGAAAAAACGTCCGTTTTTAAAACTTTCTTTTGCATTGATACATGTCCCCTGGGGCAGGACCCAGGTCCCCAAACCCTTTTTAGGACAATAACTTGCATATTAGCCTTTAAAATTCGCACTTTTGATTTCTCACATTCGAGTCCCATAGACTTTAATGGTGTTCGAAAGTTCGCGCGAACTTTCGGGCCGTTCGAAAGTTCGCGCGAACTTTCGGGCCGTTCGAAAGTTCGCGCGAACTTTCGGGCCGTTCGAAAGTTCGCGCGAACTTTCGGGCCGTTCGAAAGTTCGCGCGAACTTTCGGGCCGTTCGAAAGTTCGCGCGAACTTTCGGGCCGTTCGAAAGTTCTGGATGCAAACCGAACCGGAGGGTGTTCGGCTCATCCCTACTCCTGACACATCTGGAAGCTGTCATGCCTGCGCACGACAGAAGTTGGACTGCAGCCCTGCTCCCAACACACTGCTGGAAGCTGTTGTGTCAACGCACATCTGATACAGTATCTACTAGCTCTGCTCCAGTCATACACCCTGAAGCTGACTGGTCAATGCACAGCCAAAGTTGGGAATATTCACTGATGAGGTCTACAAGAAGTGTCTTAATAAGATTACTGGTAGCCATAGTAATGATACTGGCCAGATCCATAAGGGGGAGGGCAAATCATGTGACTCGTGTATCAAACGAAAATATAAGAAACCGCGCTACAAGATTGAGTAAAAAACTAATGAAAGTAAACAAATGTGTAAAAAATCTGATAAAACACACGTATTCATAAAAAATCAATCAATATGTGACATAAATTATAAAATTAAGTGGCACTGAATAGACAAAGTCCCAAACCCAAAGTCAATATCCAGTGACGAATAACCCAAATCAACTGTGGTGTCATAAATTGTGGAAATAAATATTGATGACCAAAAAAGGATGGATCCCCAAAGCCAGATAAATGTCCACTGGTGATTAATCAGAAATAATCAAATTGCACCCGGTGAAGAATCCGCCACCTATAAGAATGCACGCTTACCGAAAGGCAAGTTAAAACCAGCTTGTATAAGGATATCCAATCTATGGGGACAGCACATTCGACCTCCTCATATGGGGAAAGACAAGCAGGAACCCTCCATCCAGTGGAACAGCGCATTCATGGGGGGCCATTGACGTTATTCATTATAATCAGTCTAGTCTCGCTACTTGTCCCACAACAGGACCCAGCAGTATTGCAGTAATTCTCCTGTTTCTTTCCAGCTACAATCTAACCATTTCCTTGTTGGCAAAGATATAGATATATATATATATATATAGATATAGAGAGAGAGAGAGAGAGAGAGATATCTCTCTAGAGATATATCTAGAGATATATATATATATCTAGAGAGATAGAGATAGAGATATATATATATATATATATATATATATATATATATATCTCTATCTCTCTAGATATATATATATCTCTCTAGATATATCTCTAGAGAGATATCTCTCTCTCTCTCTCTCTCTCTCTCTCTCTCTATATATCTATATCTATATCTATATATATCTATATCTATATATATATAATCTCTATATATCTATATCTTTGCCAACAAGGAAATGGTTAGATTGTAGCTGGAAAGAAACAGGAGAATTACTGCAATACTGCTGGGTCCTGTTGTGGGACAAGTAGCGAGACTAGACTGATTATAATGAATAACGTCAATGGCCCCCCATGAATGCTCTGTTCCACTGGATGGAGGGTTCCTGCTTGTCTTTCCCCATATGAGGAGGTCGAATGTGCTGTCCCCATAGATTGGATATCCTTATACAAGCTGGTTTTAACTTGCCTTTCGGTAAGCGTGCATTCTTATAGGTGGCGGATTCTTCACCGGGAAATATATAATAATATATTAAATAATATATATAATATATTAAATATATATATTTAAATTTTTTTCTGCCATTAATCTCAATCATTTCCCAAGGGGAAGTTGTGGAGAGTTAGAATGGGAAAGAGAGTACCTGGCAAATGACAGATACATCTGGAATTGTGTTGCTTGGCGACATGGGCAAGGACAAACCAGGATGCTACCCTGCAGTCCTTGCCTAGTTCATCCAGCTGCTAAGTAGAGAGCTGCACCCCTGTAAATGTCACTATATATAACCCTACCACTTTCTTGCCCCAATGGGGTAATACGTTGGGGGTAAACATATATGAACTACCAAGAGTGCCACCCATCAGTAATTCCGCCCCTTCTATGAAGAGATTGCCACTGGCATAGAGGTTCCCCCTAGTACCAAGAATCTGTTCATAGAACTGGCGGAGAAAGTTAGCTCATGTGCCAGTGCAGACATGGGATGATTTAATGCTGGCAGCTGGTTTGGGGATTGGTTCCTAAACACAAATGGGCTGAAACCCATGCTGGGAGTAGTTATGTCAATATGGGCAGCCTGCATTTTCCTCCCTTGTCTGATCCCTCTTGGGACTAAAATTATCCGGAGTTTCATTGAGGCCACTGTAGAAAGAAAGGCTGCGGCCCGTGTAATGGCCATGTGGAAGTACCAACTACTAGTTCCCCGGGACTAACCTAAACTATCATTGGTCCCTCCTGCGCCCTGGGGGTCCCCCTGGGCTCGGTGGTCCGTTAATGATGCTTAATCTTACTCAAACCTTCGCTACGCTAGCATCAAAGGGAGGGAAATGTGGTAGAAGCTTAAAACCTAACATGGCTACTTTTGACAAAACGGTGCTAGTTTTGGAAAGTCCCTGACATTTCCATCACCTTCATGTAACAGGTCAGCCCCCCCCCCCCCCCCCCCTTTCCACCTTTCTCTGTCAGACACGGTGCATGGCAGGTTGCTAGACAGATAAAGGAAGTTAACCGTATATATTGAAACTGCAAATTCTACATGCTGACTAGCTTAAAGTTGTATAAGGAAATGTGTATGCAAAGGAAATATGTATTGGGACGCAACTGTCAGTATATATGCTGTGACCGCCCTATAGACAGGGCTCATTCTCTTAAATATGAATTCAGTGAGCCTCGCTAGCGAATAAAAGATTTGTTTTCCTGAAGTCCATTGCTGGTTTCCCAGAACTGTTTTCTGCAACATCCCTTTAAAGTAATTGTAAAGGCAGAATATTTTTCATCTTAATGCACTCTACGCTTTAACCACTTCCCGACCGCCTCACGCAGATATACTGCGGCAGAAGGGCACGTACGGGCAGATTAACATACTTATACGTTGCCCTTTAAGAGGTGGCTTGCGGGCGTGCGCCCGCCTGGAGCTCTGTGACCAAGGGTCCTGTGGACCCGATGTCCGCGAGGATACCCACGATCGTCTCACGGTGAGGAAGAACGGGGAAATGCTAATGTAAACAAGCATCTCCCCGTTCTGCCTAATGACACTGATCACAGCTCCCTGTAATCGGGAGCGATGATCAGTGTTGTGTCACACACAGCACCCCCCCCCCCCCCCCACAGTTAGAATCATTCCCTAGGACACACTTAATCCCGTCAAAATTGTCCAATGTGTCCACCATAATGTCGCAGTCATGATATAAAAAAAAAAAAAAAAAAAATCGCTGATCGCCATTACTAGTAAAAAAATAAAAAATAAATAAAAATGCCATAAAACTATCCCCTATTTTGTAGAAATAACTTTTGCGCAAACCAAACGCTTATTGTGATTTTTTTTACCAAAAATATGTAGAAGAATACGTATAAACTGAGGAAAAAAAAAAATTTTATATATTTTTTGGGGATATTATAGCAAAAAGTAAAAAATAATGTGCTTTTTTCAAAATTGTTGCTATTTTTTGTTTATAGCGCAAAAAAAATAAAAACCGCAGAGGTGAACAAATACCATCAAAAGAAAGCTTTATTTGTGGGAAAAAAAAGTACGTCAAGTTTGTTTGGGAGCCACGTCGCATGACCACGCAATTGTCAGTTAAAGCGACGCAGTGCCGAATCGCAAAAAGTGCTCTGGTGTTTAGCCAGCAAAATGGTCCGGGGCTTAAGTGGTTAAGATAATAAAAACTTCAGTGCGAAGCTCCCCCCCCCTCAGTCCCCCTAATACTTACCTGAGCCCCATATCGATCCAGTGATGTTGCACGAGAGACTCGGCTGCCTCTTCCTCCTGATTGGCTGAGACACACACAGCGGGCGCTATTGGCTCCTGCTGCTGTCAAAGTCAGTTAACCAATGAGGAGAGAGGGCTGAATCACGGCCTTGTGTCTGAATAGACAAACTAAGCAGCAGTTTGGGTGCCCCTACCCCCCATAGCAAGCTGCTTGCTGGGGCACTTGGCAGAAGGGAGGGGCCAGGAGCGCCGGCGAGGGACCCGAGTAGAGGAAGATCTGAGCTGCTCTGTGTAAACCACTACACAGATCAGGTAAGTATAACATATTTGTTATTTTTAACCACTTAAGGACCAAGCCTATTTCTGACAGTTGTTTACAAGTTAAAATCATTTTTTTTGCTAGAAAATTACTTAGAACCCTCGAACATTATATATATATATATATATATATATATATATATATATATATATATATATATATATATATATATATATATATATATATATTTTTTTTTAGCAGAGACCCTAGAGAATAAAATTGAGATTGTTGCAATACTTTATGTCACATCGTATTTGCACAGCGGTCTTAAACGCAATTTTGTTGGAAAAAATACACTTTTTTGAACAAATAAGAAAACAGTAAAGTTAGCCCAATTTTTGTGTATAATGTGAAAGAAGATGTTACGCCAAGTATAGTGATACCCAACATGTCAGTTATAATTTGGACACGCTCATGGAATGGCGACAAACTACGATACTTAAAAGTCTCCATAGGTGACGCTTTCAATTTTTTTTACAGGTTACCTGTTTAGAGTTACAGAGTTGCTAGAGCTAGACAACTTCTCTGGATTGTCCTGTGGGATCCTGCTGAGCCAGTTTCACTTAGAGCCCAGGAGTGGTTCAACTGCTTATGTGGACCAAACTTAAGTGTGCGGTCACACTGTTGGAGGTGAGCGCATTCACACGGGGGGGTGGAACACGTGTGTGAAGTCACCTTCTTCTGATCAGGATTATCATCACTATAGTCACTTTTGCATAATAATGTATAATACCCCAATTTGCACGTTTGTCTCTGTGGATTGATAAAAATTGGGAGAAAAAAATCATTTTTTTTTGGACACTTGATATTAAGGAACAGGGGCGCTCTGACAACTCATGAGGCCCCCGGGCAATAGAAGATCATGGGGCCCACTGTGTCTCCGCCCACATGCAAGCCACACCCACACAAAGCCCCACTTACATAAATCATGGGGCACACAGTAAGGCACATCACATGGCACACAGCAGAGCACGGGGCACATCATGGGGCACAGGGCATGGGGCACACAGTAGTGCACATCACAGGGCACACAGGACACACAATGGGGCACCCAGCACATCACAGGGCATGGGGCACATCACAGGGCACACAGTAGGGCACATCAAGGGGCACACAGCAGGGTTTATTATGCTGTACACAGCAGGGCACATTGAGCACAGCATGGTGCATCACAGAGGGTACAGGGCACATCAGTGGGTACACAGCGGGGCACATCACAGAGCACATCAGGAGATACACAGCAGGGCGTGCCGCATATCACAGGGCACATAGTAGGGCACACACCAGGGCACATCCCAGGGCACATCCTTTGAACGGGACAAATTAGGCGGTACACATCAGGGCACATGCCAGGGCATGGGGCACACAGTAGAGCACATTACAGGGCACACAGTAGAACACAACAGGCGGTACACAGCAGGGCACATCACAAGGCACATCACAGGCCAAGGGGCACATAAGGGGGTACACAGCATGGCACATCACAGGCCAAGGGGCACGCAGTAGGGCAAATAGCAGGGCACAAACCAAAACACAGGGCACACAGTAGAGCACTGGGATCCTCCAGACTTAACACAGTGTCTCTCAGGGTAGCCATTAGGGGGGGAAGGCGACACAGTGGGGGTGGAGGACACAGGGGGACACCGTGGGGGGGTTGGAGGGCACAGGGGGACACTGTAGGTGGGTTGGAGGGCACAGGGGGACACTGTAGGTGAGTTGGAGGGCACAGGGGGACACTGTAGGTGGGTGGAGGGCACAGGGGGACACCGTGGGGGGGATGGAAGGCACAGGGGGACACTGTGGGGGGTGAAGACCACAGGGGGGCACCGTGGGGGGGGGGGTGGAGGGCACAGGGGGACACTGTGGTTGGGTAGCACAGGGGGGTCACTGTGGGGGGGGTGGAGCTCACAGGGGGTCACTGTGGGGAGGTGGCACAGGGGGACACTGTGGGTGGGTGTTACAGGGGGTCACTGTGGGGGGGGTGAAGGGCACACAATGGAGGGCACAGGGGGACACTGTGGTGGGTGGAGGGCACACTGTGGGGAGGTGGCACAGGGGGACACTGTGGGGAGGTGAAGGGCACAGGGGGACACGGTGGGTGTTACCGGGGGTCACTGTGGGGAAGTGGGGGGCACAGGGGGACACTGTGGGGGGCACAAGGGGACACTGTGGGGAGGTGGGGGGCACAGGGGGACATGGTGGGTGTTACAGGTGGTAACTGTGGGGAGGTGGAGGGCACAGGGGGACACTGAGGGGAGGTGGGGGGCACAGAGGGACACTGTGGGGAGGGGATGGAGGGCACAGAGGGACACTGTGGGGGGGGGGGTGGAGGGCACAAGGGGACACTGTGGGGGGGTGGAGGGCACAAGGGGACACTGTGGGGAGGTGAAGGGCACAGGGGGACACTGTGGGGAGGTGGAGGGCACAAGGGGACACTGTGGGGAGGTGGAGGGCACAAGGGGACACTGTGGGGAGGTGGAGGGCACAGGGGGACACTGTGGGGAGGTGGAGGGCACAGGGGGACACTGTGGGGAGGTGGAGGGCACAGGGGGACACTGTGGGGAGGTGGAGGGCACAGGGGGACACTGTGGGGGGGGGGCACAGGGGGACACTGTGGGGAGGTGGAGGGCATAGGGGGACACTGTGGGGGGGTGGGGGTCACACTGTGTGGAGGTGGCACAGGGGCACACTGTGGGTGGGTATTACAGGTGGACACTGTGGGGAGATGGAGGGCACAGGGGGACACTGTGGGGAGATGGAGGGCACAGGGGGTGGGGAGCTGTGCAGCAACTTTCTAATAGCAGCAGGTGGTACAAGCTGCTGCTCTTTCCTTCCCACCTCTTGTGATGTGCTCCTCCTCGCCGGCCCCTCCTCTCTTCTGTCAGTCCGAGGTGCTGACAGATACAAGCACTTGGGGTGGACAGGAGGGAAGGAGCGCATCATGAGAGGTCTGTTTGCACTTCTCTTAGCAGTGAGCAGGGACCCGATCTGCCCAGTCAATCACAGCTAGCTGACGCGTAGATTGGGTCCCTAAGTGGAAGCTGTCATGGGGCCCCCTACTGGCCACGGGCCCTCGGTCAGTGTCCGAACTGCCCGATGGTCAGTCCGCCCCTGTTAAGGAATGATACTAAATTTCTTTCATTGTGAGCTTGCTTGTTACACACAAAAAAATATTTTTTTATGTTCATAGTTACAGCATGCAGCCGATGACTCTGAAAGTTCAGCTTACAGTGCGGGAAAACCCTGTGCCAGTAATGGCGGAGTCACGCTCACACGTCATACCAGGAAGTAGACGCTGGAACGCAAGTTGGAACGCACACGCTCGCAATTCCGATGCTGGTTCGTTCCTTGCATACAGCGCAGCTTGATTCTATTTCAAATACAATTTCTGGCTAGTTTGATTTGGATACTCTTTTTGAACTTTTCTTTGCTTAAATTGGAATAAACTACCTATACATACTTCACGAAGGCAGCCCCTTGTGTTTCTCTTTTCTTCGGTCATCTGGAGAGTTTAGCATTTTAAAGGTGGTATACAGCTGGAGGAGTATGTTGATATCAGAACACTCTTTTTCCCTGCAACAACCGTGAGGACCGCATTAAGCAGAGGATTGGAAGCAGTCTGTGGAGTGAAAAACACCCGCCCTAAGGCACCCACTCAGACGCTTGGTACCCCTGCAGGGGTGGCTATCTCTGGTGAGTGGGGTAATACTGGGGGGCGAGCACTACAAGTCACCTTGTGAAAAATCGCACTGAAGTCACCGTGGTGCACCCTCTAGGGTGTAATAAACAGCAATTTGTACTTGAACTCTGTTTTTCCTACATGGTTTATTATAATTTTTTCTCTCTGAATGGACTAAACTTTACTTGAAATCTACTATATTGGAACTATTGTATATTTATCTTTTTATTTATGCACAGTTAGTGTTTTCACTTAATGCTAAACCCAGTCTGTTTTACATTGGAATATGTCACAGTTCACAATTGGCACACTGTCTCAATAATTTTGAACATTTGAGTTAAATATTACTGTAATTATTTAGTCCGGGGGTATTTACCACATAATTGCAGTAACCCACCTAAATTGTCATTGTTCTATTAGTTATTGCACTGACACATTTTTTGATTTTAAAAAAAAATTTTCTCCACTTTTTAACGCCATTTTGTCCCAATATTTTTGGACTTTGGGGTGCATTTTCTATCAAATTTTCAATTTTTGGTGCAAAGAATACTGTTTCACTTACGATACCACAACGACACATGTAATATTTATACACTTTTCACTTGCATCACAGCATTTTCATATTTATCTCACTTGAATATAAATTTTCTGTTCTGTTTATATTGTAAAGATTTTCTATTTTGGGACCTGTTCACGGCATTTAGCGATGAAGGTCCTATATGCCACAGACACTTGTATTTAGGTTAAAGATTATACAATTCAATAAGCAATATAGAGGGCAGCGCCACTTCTATCTCTTCTAATATCTATTTAATCATGAGAGGTCTGTTTGCACTTCTCTTAGCAGTGAGCAGGGACCCGATCTGCCCAGTCAATCACAGCTAGCTGACGCGTAGATTGGGTCCCTAAGTGGAAGCTGTCATGGGGCCCCCTACTGGCCACGGGCCCTCGGTCAGTGTCCGAACTGCCCGATGGTCAGTCCGCCCCTGTTAAGGAATGATACTAAATTTCTTTCATTGTGAGCTTGCTTGTTACACACAAAAAAATATTTTTTTATGTTCATAGTTACAGCATGCAGCCGATGACTCTGAAAGTTCAGCTTACAGTGCGGGAAAACCCTGTGCCAGTAATGGCAGCTCCTGCGCATGAGTGATGTCATCACGGCTCTGGCCAATCACATAGCTGGAGCTCGGGAACCCCGGAAAACAGACAGGGAGAACATGTCAGCCCTCTCAGCAGTGACATTACAGTGCTGGAGGGCTTCGTTCCAAGGTGAATATTTCATAATGTGCTAGGAGATCCAGTGTGAACAAGTATTATAATAGGAAACACCACAAAAAAAAGGTCTTTTAAGTAAAGAAGAGAAAAATGAAATGTGGATGAGGTTCAGGTCAGTGAAGCACTCATTTAGAGCCCTTTCACACTGGGGCGGTTTGCAGGCGCTATTGCGCTAATAGCGCCTACAAACCGACCCGAAAGTGCCGCTGCTTTCATTTCAGTGTCAAAGCCCCGAGGGCTTTGACACTGGAGCGATGCGCTGGCAGGACGGTAAAAAAAGTCCTGCCAGCAGCATCTTCAGAGCGGTGAAGGAGCGGAGTGTATACCGCTCCTTTACCGCTCCTGCCCATTGAAATCAATGGGACGGCGTGGCTATACCGCCGGCAAAGTGCTTTGCGTAGGTTTTTAACCATTTCTCGGTCGCTAGCGGGGGGTAAAACCGCCCCGCTAGCGGCCGCATACCGACGGTAAAGCGCCACTTGCAATAGCGGCGCTTTACCGCCGACGCCCTCCCCAGTGTGAAAGGGCTCTGAATGTAGCTGATAAAGTGATAAGGTCAATTTTCCTTACCTTTGTATTCAACTGAAGTTCAAATAATTTGTAGACAGGTGACAAGTGGTGCTGCAGTCCTTATGCAAAGACTGCAGTTCTTTCAGTTTAGGTCAGCCAAGCGATCTGATAGTAACTTTCCAAAGTAACATACATAGATTAGTCTACAAGGTCACATGGGGAGTGGCCTTTCATCCCTAACAGAATATCATTCAATGTAAACACAGTAACCGGTTATGCAACTTTGGCATCATTTCATGACCTTCTTTCTGCTGACTTTCAGTGTTTGTGCATATTTTTCCAATACACCAAATTGTGATAAAAGAATAAATAGAATTACCAAGCCTGAATCTACAAATTTAATCCCCTGACCACTGGAATGTTTTACCCCCTTCATGACCAGACCATTTTAGGCTATTCAGCAGTGTGCTACTTTAACTGGCAATTGCTCGGTCATGCAACACTGCATGCAAATTAAATTTATATCATTTTTTTTCCCTACACAAATAGAGCTATCTTTTGTTGGTATTTGTTCGCCACTGTTTTTTTTTATTTTAATTATATAAACGAAAAAAAAAGACAGAATTTTGAGAAAAAAACAAAAACAATATTTTCTACTTTCTGCTATAAAACTTATCCGATAAAATTTAATTTCTTCATAAATTTAGGCCAAAATGTATTCTGCTTCATTTCGTTGGTAAAAAAAAAATCCCAATAAATATATAATATAATTGGCCTGCGTGATAGTTGTAGTGTCTACAAACTATGGTATAAATACTGGAATTTTACGCAGCTTTTAAGCAGCTCTGACTTTCTGACTGCCTATTACATTTCTTGAAATGGCCAGGACAGTACAAACACCCCCCAAAGGACTCCTTTCTGGAAAGTAGACACCCCTAATGTATTTGATGAGAGGCATGTTGAGTCCACGGATGATTTTATTTTTTGGCACAAGTTTTTGGAAAACAACAATTTTTAAAAATTTTTTACACAAAGTTGTTAGTTTAATGAGATATTTCTCACACATGCCATGGGTATATGTGGAATTACACCCCAAAGCACTGTGAAGGGTTGGCTTTAAGCTGTAATTTTAATCACCTAACTGTCCACCATTTTGTATGAATTGCAGCCATTTTAAGTCTGATCTTATTATGTCTCAAAAAGCAATTTCTGCACATATAGAATTCTACATAGTCATTACAACTCGGCACTGCGATAATCTGCAAGCATCTACGGGGGCCCATTCAACGAACCCCATGCTCTCAGGATTTATCTCAAGGGGAACAGACCTGACTTTGGCAACTTTTAGGCCTGGTCACACCTATGCTTTTTTTAGTGCGTTTTCAGTTTTGCAGAAACACACTACAGTCCATTTAACATGGTTTCCTATGGGTCACGTTCACATCTGTACATTTTATGGAAAGGGCCAGGGACCTTTTTCTGGTTTTTGCTTCCATAGACTTCAATGGATCAAAAACACTTATTGAGAAACCCAAAATGCACCTGGAATATGCAAACAGCAATCTGCATAGGTGTGAACGAGGCCTTAGGCTCCATGCACATTAGCGTTTTTTTTTTTTATAAACTCAAAAACGCTGGATGAAAAATGCTGATAATAGCGTTTTTGTGCCGGCTTGTGTAAGCGTTTTAGTAGCTTTTAGGAGCATTAGCATTTTATTAGCGTTTTTACAGTATATGAAGAAAAAAAAAGACGCTAATAGCCTAAAGCAGTGTGCATGGACACATAGGATAACACTATAACTTATAGAAGCTGAAAAAAATTGCTAATCTTATTTGGATTTGAAACCGCCCTCAGACATTGGTTGCTACTGGTCTTTCCACCGCCCCCTAAACAAAAATGTTGAGGCTTGAACTTCCAGGGCTCCCTAGCAACTTGAACTCTTTAAATAAGAGGCGCCTAAGTGAGTATTATCACTATTATGTTTGGAGAATTCTGTGGTTGGGGCAGGTGTGGAACCGCAAGTCTATACACCATTCAAGAGCCTCTGTGAGTAGGTTTTTGTTTTGTGTTTATCGGTCTATGTCCGGATTAATGTCAAACTAACCTTTTGAATGTGTGGGTACCTAGAAGTAGCTGCCATTAAACCCCTTTCACACTGAGGCAGTTTTCAGGCGTTTTAGCACTAAAAATAGCGTCCATAAAGTGCCTGAAAACTGCCTCTCATGCCTCCCCAGTGTGAAAGCCTGAGTGCTTGCACACAGAGGCGGTGCACTTGCGGGACGGGAAAAAAAGTCCTGCGAGCAGCATCTTTGGGGTGGCTTAGGAGTGCTTTATACACAGCTCCTTCACCGCCCCTGCCCATTGGAATGAATGGGCAGTGCTTCTGAAGTGTCTGTAAAGTGCTTTGGAAGCGATTCAACACGAGCGGTTTTAACACTTTCTTCGGCCACTAGCGGGGGTTAAAAGTGCCCCACCAGCGCCTGAAAAGTGCCGCTAAAACGACTGTAAAGTGCCGCTAAAACTAGCAGCACTTTATCGCTAACAGATCCGCCACCCAGTGTGAAAGCAGCCCTAGGTTTGCTGCTTTACTGCTTACTTTATTGCCTTAATGGCTGATATATCCACCTAGCCATATGAATATGTAAAATGGATGTGGTAAGTTGGACCCACTTACGAGCGAAAGTGTGAAAAGTTTGTTCCTAATTACTAACACATTATCATGTGAAGATATAGCAGAGACTGTTGTGAGAAGTCCCTGTGGTTTGGCACTCAGCCAGGTAAAACGCAGGTAGCCAGGTAAAATGCATTTTTAGTTACCTGTTTAAGTGTAAAGGGAACTATCTTTCAAACTACTCCTGTAATTATGAGTTGCAAGAAACTGGCTGATTGCTAAATGACATGGTGATTTAACAGGTTAGCAGTGTGCAAAGACTGGTACATGTAGTTCTACTGACAGGGAGAATACTGACCTTGCCTGAAATTTCTATTGTAAAAGTGAGTGACAAATTTGCTTATTAGTCTTTCTCCTCTTTTTTCACGGCAGTCTCCATAAGCTGTACTGAGTTGCTGTCTTGCTATCTCTGTCTAAAAAACACAATCCCTCTGGTAAGCTGGTAAGATAAGGAGAATGTGAAAAGGAAAGTAGTGACTCATAAATTCCTTGCTTAACCACTTCAGCCCCGGACCTTTTGGCTGCCTAAAGACCAGAGGACTTTTTCCAATTTGGCACTGCGTCGCTTTAACTGCTAATTGCGCGGTCATGCAATGCTGTACCCAAACAAAATTTGCGTCCTTTTCTTCCCACAAATAGAGCTTTCTTTTGATGGTATTTGATCACCTCTGCGGTTTTTATTTTTTGCGCTATAAACGGAAAAAGACTGAAAATTTGGGAAAAAAATGATATTTTTTACTTTTTGTTATAAAAAAAATCCAATAAACTCAATTTTAGTCATACATTTAGGCCAAAATGTATTCGGCCACATGTCTTTGGTAAAAAAAATGTCAATAAGCGTATATTTATTGGTTTGCGCAAAAGTTATAGCGTCTACAAGCTAGGGTACATTTTCTGGAATTTACACAGCTTTTAGTTTATGACTGCCTATGTCATTTCTTGAGGTGCTAAAATGGCAGGGCAGTACAAACCCCCCCCCAAATGACCCCATTTTGGAAAGTAGACACCCCAAGGAAATTGCTGAGAGGCATGTTGAGCCCATTGAATATTATTTTTTTTTGTCCCAAGTGATTGAATAATGACAAAAAAAAAATTACAAAAAGTTGTCATTAAATGATTTATTGCTCACACAGGCCATGGGCATATGTGGAATTGCACCCCAAAATACATTCAGCTGCTTCTCCTGAGTATGGGCATACCACATGTGTGGGACTTTTTGGGAGCCTAGCCGCATACGGGGCCCCGAAAACCAATCACCGCCTTCAGGATTTCTAAGGGCGTAAATTTTTGATTTCACTCCTCACTACCTATCACAGTTTTGAAGGCCATAAAATGCCCAGATGGCACAAAACCCCCCCAAATGACCCCATTTTGGAAAGTAGACACCCCAAGCTATTTGCTGAGAGACATGTTGAGTCCATGGAATATTTTATATTTTGACACAAGTTGCGGGAAAGTGACAAATTTTTTTTTTTGCACAAAGTTGTCACTAAATGATATATTGCTCACACAGGCCATGGGCATATGTGGAATTGCACCCCAAAATACATTTATCTGTTTCTCCCGAGTATGGGGATACCACATGTGTGGGACTTTTTGGGAGCCTAGCTGCATACCAATCACCGCCTTCAGGATTTCTAAGGGTGTAAATTTTTTATTTCACTCTTCACTGCCTATCACAGTTTCGGAGGCCATGGAATGCCCAGGTGGCACAAAACCCCCCCAAATGACCCCATTTTGGAAAGTAGACACCCCAAGCTATTTGCTGAGAGGCATGGTGAGTATTTTGCAGCTCTCATTTGTTTTTGAAAATGAAGAAAGACAAGAAAAGAACATTTTTTTTTCTTTTTTCAATTTTCAAAACTTTGTGACAAAAAGTGAGGTCTGCAAAATACTCACTATACCTCTCAAATAGCTTGGGGTGTCTACTTTCCAAAATGGGGTCATTTGGGGGGGGTTTGTGCCACTTGGGCATTCCATGGCCTCCGAAACTGTGATAGACAGTGAAGAGTGAAATCAAAAATTTACGCCCTTAGAAAGCCTGAAGGCGGTGCTTGGTTTTCGGGGTCCCGTACGCGGCTAGGCTCCCAAAAAGTCTCACACGTGTGGTATCCCCGTACTCAGGAGAAGCAACAGAATGTATTTTGGGGTGTAATTTCACATATTCCCTTGGAATGTTTGAGCAATATATCATTTAGTGACAACTTTGTCAAAAAAAAAAAAATAAAAATGTGTCTCTTTCCCGCAACTTGTGTCACAATATAAATTATTCCATGGACTCGACATGACTCTCAGCAAATAGCTTGGGGTGTCTACTTTCCAAAATGGGGTCATTTGGGGGGGTTTTGCACAACATTTAGAAGCTTATGTCACACATCACCCACTCTTCTAACCACTTGAAGACAAAGCCCTTTCTGACACTTTTTGTTTACATGAAAAAATTATTTTTTTTTGCAAGAAAATTACTTTGAACCATCAAACATTATATATTTTTTAAAGCAAATGCCCTACAGATTAAAATGGTGGGTGTTTCATTTTTTTTTCACACAGTATTTGCGCAGCGATTTTTCAAATGCATTTTTTGGGGAAAAAACACACTTTTTAAAATTTTAATGCACTAAAACACACTATATTACCCAAATGTTTGATGAAATAAAAAAGATGATCTTAGGCCGAGTACATGGATACCAAACATGACATGCTTTAAAATTGCACACAAACGTGCAGTGGCGACAAACTAAATACATTTTTAAAAGCCTTTAAAAGCCATTACAGGTTACCACTTTAGATTTACAGAGGAGGTCTGCTAAAATTACTGCCCTCGATCTGACGTTCGCGGTGACACCTCACATGCATGGTGCAATTGCTGTTTACATTTGACGCCAGACCGACACTTGCGTTCGCCTTTGCGGGAGAGCAGGGGGGGGGCAGGGGTGCTTTTTTTTTTTTTATTATTATTTTTTTGCTTTTTTATCTTATTTTTAAACTGTTCCTTTCATTTTTTTTTTTTAATCCCGTATCCCGTAAATATCCCGTATGATAGCAATAGGTAGTGACAGGTACTCTTTTTTGAAAAAATTGGGGTCTATTAGACCCTAGATCTCTCCTCTGCCCTCAAAGCATCTGACCACACCAAGATTGGCGTGATAAAATGCTTTCCCAATTTCCCAATGGCGCTGTTTACATCCGGCGAAATCTAAGTCATGAAATGCTCGTAGCTTCCGGTTTCTTAGGCCATAGAGATGTTTGGAGCCACTCTGGTCTCTGATCAGCTCTATGGTCAGCTGGCTGAATCACCGGCTGCATTCTCAGGTTCCATGTTGAGACAGGAGAGCCAGAGAAAAACACGGAAGACGGTGGGGGGGCATTCCCTCCCACTGCTTGTAAAAGCAGTCTAGAGGCTAATTAGCCGCTAGGATTGCTTTTACATGAAAGCCGACCGCTGGCTGAAAAGAATGATACCAAGATGATACCTAAACCTGCAGGCATCATTCTGGTATAACCACTCAAAGTCGTGAATGGCGTACCTGAAGACAAAAAAATGGTTAATAATAAAACACAGTAAACGGTAAAGTATAAAAAATTGCATAACTGAAAAGCAAACATGATAAAACATAATAACAATAAAACATTGCAGAATACAAAACAGTAAAAAAGAAAAGAACAATAGAGAGACAATAGAGCGAGAGAGAGAACAATAAAACGACAACTATTTTTTTTTATTTTATATATTTTTTTTTTTTTACATTTTTTGTAACTAATTTTTATAACTGTAACCGGTTCCAGGTTCGGGTCTCTCAAAATGCGATGGCATCTTGGGAGACCCTGTGAAAGTGTGCCTAGTCTGTGCAATGCTGTACCCTACGCTAATACTCAACTAGTGAATGGTAGCGTTCAAAACATTCACCAATGCAAAGACCAGGATTGTCAGGACAGGAGGGACAATAATAGCGGGTGTCACGCCTATATCTGCGCTTGCTGCAGACACAACATCTTTTTGGGAGGGATTCGTTGGGTAGGGGTACTCGGGAGGACATAAAGAAAATGCCTCTCATGCAGCCGACTGCATTTGGTTGTGGATGTGAATGGGGAAGTACGGGTGCTGCAGAAGTGGTGGGTTCCCAATTATTAGGATTGGCGAATGCAGCAGGAAGGGCATTATGGGCACGACAGGCCTGTTTGTCTTCTTCTTGGTGGCAGCGGGACACTACTTGTGCTTGCTGCCTCACCAGCTTGAACTGCACTTATGGGACTCGCCACGTCACCAAGTGTTACTGCAGTGCTGGTTTGACTACGACCGGGGTGTACTAGGCCGCTGGTGCTTGCCAGTTCACCAAAACGCTACCAAAAAAACTGTTAGCGATCGCAGGGATCAGGCCTGACTCTTCGAACGCTGCAGTTATGCATTTAGTGTTTTGTAAGTGACAGTGATCTATCGATACTGCACTTGGGTGGGCTGGGCTGGGCGGAGGGGCAAAACGCAGGTGCTAGCAGGTATCTGGGCTGATCCCACTAACACTGCGTTTTTGGGAACCCTAAACTGCTGGGGACGCTAGTATAGATCTGATCGGATCAGATATTGATCCGATCAGATACTATACCACTAAGGGAGGTGTACGGTGCGTGCGTGGGTGTTAGCGGTACTGGCGCTAACCTGACGCTGCCTGGGGCTGGTGCTTGCCAGTTCACCAAAATGCTACCAAAAAAACTGTTAGCGATTGCAGGGATCAGGCCTGACTCTGCGAACGCTGCAGTTATGTGTTTAGTGTTTTTTAAGTGACAGTGATCGATCGATACTGCACTTGGGTGGGCTGGGCGGAGGGGCAAAACGCAAATGCTAGCAGGTATCTGGGCTGATCCCGCTAACACTGCGTTTTTGGGAACCCTAAACTGCTGGGGACGCCAGTATAGATCTGATCGGATCAGATATTGATCCGTACAGATACTATACCACTAAGGGAGGCGTATGCTGCGTGCGTGGGTGTTAGCGGTACTGGCGCTAATCTGACGCTGCCTGGGGCGACGCATATCACCGCCGGGCGATCAGGGGGCTAAACCTTTATTCGGTAATAAACAGCGGGTGCCCTGACACTATAAAAAATAAATGAACTAACCAGCATCACCCGTAACAGTTATACGGTGATCAGTGGTGAAAGGGTTAACTAGGGGGCAATCAAGGGGTTAAAACATTTATTAGGTAGTATATGGGGGTCCCTGTCGCTATAAAACGCTGACAGCAAACCTAAATATTTACCTCCCTAACTAGCGTCACCAGTGACACTAATACAGCGATCAGAAAAATGATCGCTTAGGGACACTGGCGACGGGGGGGTGATCAAGGGGTTATTAGGGGGGTTAGGGGGGTACCCTAGACCTAAAGGGGGCTAACAGTAACTGTCCTACCACACTAACTGTCACAAACTGACATTATGCAGTAATCAGAAAAAAAAAAAACTGCTTGGTGTCAGTGTGACGGGGGGTTGATTAGGGGGTGATCGGGGGGGAATCGGGGGGGTAAAGGGGGGTGTTTTGTGTGTCTGGCATGTTCTACTGTGTGTGTGTAGTGTTTTCACTCACAGTGCAGTCTTCTCTCCTCGGCGCCGGAACGGAAAATACTGAGCCGAGGAGAGATGACATCATTTCCTTTGCTGCTGTTTAGAATACAGCAGCAAAGGAATGATCTGATTGGCCGGCGGTGATCGTGAGGGGGGGCCACGAATGGATGGTCTCCCCCTCACCTCCAATCGCTGCTGGACAAAAGCGGACTGGGGGAGGTCCGGTCGGACCCTCCGCCCGCGGGAGGCAGATCACGTACATGTACATGATTCTGCCTGCCTGTGCCACCTTGCCGACGTACATCGGCGTGAGGCAGTCCTTAAGTGGTTAAAGTGGAGTTCCAACCAGAAATTGAAATTACGTGGACCTGATTCCCCCCCCCCTGGTGCCACATTTGGCACCTTTCAGGGGGGAGCGGATACCCGTCAAAACCAGGTATCTGCTCCCACTTCCAGGGAAAGGTTACCTTAATCTTGTGCAGCGACTTACGCAATGTCCGCCCCCCCCCGCTGCCTTCTGGGAGACACAAAGGTCCCAGAAGACAGCAGGGACCATTCAGAAAGTGCAGCGTGGCTCATGCATGCGCAGTAGGAAACAGGCTGTGAAGCCGCAAGGCTTCACTTCCTGTTTCCCTTCGTAACAATGCCGGCGCCTGCACCCAAAGCTGATGGATGGGTCAGCTTCAGGTGCCAACATCGCAGGCTCCCTGGACAGGTAAGTGTCCTTATATTAAAGGTCAGCAGCTACAGCTCAAACTGTGAGGGCTTACAGTGTTGTGGCAACACCACCACACCACCACCAAAGGTCCAATTTTTCTGACCCTGTTCAACAGGGGCATGTAATTACAATTCTTGATATAATATTTCACAGCAGGGCCCGTTCCAGCACCCACCAAGAGTAACTGTAAGGGCTTACAGTGTTCTGGTACCACCAACACCTAAGGCCCAAATTTCTGCAGAGTATATAGGGCAGGCCGTATAGTATATACAGGCGGTCCCCTACTTTCAAACATCCGACTTACAAACGACTCCTATTTATGCCGCGTACACACGACCGGACTTTCTGGCAGAAAAGGTCCGACAGAATCATTCCATCAGACATTCCGATTGTGTGTGGGCTCCATCTGACTTTTTCTTTTGAAAATTCTGACAGACCTAGAAATAGAACATGTTTCAAATCTTTCCGACGGAATCAGTTCCTATCGGGAACACCGCTCGTCTCTATGCTGTTCCGACGGACCAAAAACGACGCAAGGTCAGCTATTGGCTACTGGCTATTGAACTTCCTTTTTCTAGTCCCGTCGTACGTCACCGCATTCTAAACGATCAGACTTTGGTGTGATCATGTGTAGGCAAGTCCGTTTCAGTGGAACTCCATCGTAACTCCATCGAAAAACCATCAGAGTTCATTCCAACGGACATTCCGCTCGTGTGTATGCGGCATTACAAATGGAGGGAGACAACAGGAAGTGAGAGGAAATCTACCCCTAGGAAGGGAAATTCTTTCCTGTAAGAGTTAATATGGGAAAAAGGTGTCTCCACTGATGCTTTATTATCACCAATCCTTGTTTCCCTAAAAAACCCAAATTTTCAAAATCCAATTGTCATTGGGACAGAAAGTGGGGTGAACAAACCTACAGTCCCTGTCTTGTTTGGACCACCTATATACTGCTGTTCAGAGTATATAGGGCCTGGGGGCCCCACGCCTTTTCTTTTTTTAATTTGGGTGCAGGGTTCCACTTAATATCCATACAAGACTCAAAGGGCCTGGTAATGGGCTGGGGAGGTTACCGTTTTTCTCAATAATTTTCATCCATATTGCCGGGACCCAACATTACATTACAGCCGCAAGCAGTTTTAAATGACTTTTATTCCTTTAGAAATGTCATTTGTGCAGGGACTGTTCTAAACACGGGAAACACGCGCCACTTTACAAGCATACTATAGACACCCCCCAGGTACGATATTTATTTTTTTAATTGGAAAAACCAACTTTATTTAAAAAAGTATGCATGGTACATAAATCAATATAGACCAACATAGCCTTGACAATAGTACATACATGAATATATTGAAATGTCTGTATAGCCTACAGTAAAACACATCAATGGAAATGGAGTCAATATACAACATTTATAAAAGAAAGAGAGAATACAAAAAGGGGAGGGGGAAATAGGAGATGAGGCTATTATGTGCACGTTTCACCGTCTGCTAACCCCAGGTACGATATTTAAAGAAATATTTCACTTTTATTTTTTCACTTTAAGCATCATTAAAATCACTGCTCCCGAAAAAACAGCCATTTTTAAAACTTTCTTTTGCATTGATACATGTCCCCTGGGGCAGGACCCGGGTCCCCAAACCCTTTTTAGGACAATAACTTGTATATTAGCCTTTAAAATTCACACTTTTGATTTCTCACGTTCGAGTCCCATAGACTTTAACGGTGTTCGAATGTTCGCGCAAACTTTCAGTCCGTTCGCATGTTCTGGATGCAAACCGAACTGGGGGGTTTTCGGCTCATCCCTAGTTACAAGCAGATGCATGAGCCGACCTAATCATGTGGGACCAGTTCCCGTGTGACTGGAATGGCATCTCCATGTTCATTCCGGAACCAACAAGCAGGTCTCCCAGAGTGTTTTCAGACGCCGCTGCCTCAATTGGTTTTGCGGCCATTTTTGGTCGTGAATGGTTGGCCAGCCATTGGCCCCGGAAGTATTTAGTCTGCCCAAGTTTGCCTATACTTTAGCGTTGTTCAAAATGTATCCAATACTGGCAGGAGCATTCACATGTGGACCAGTTTGGTCAGGGAACTCAGTGATTTTCTTTATGGATAATTTGGCCACAGCCAAAATTAATAATAAAGGTAGATCGAGGCCCCTTCTCATCGTGTCCTTCATGCGCAGGTTGACATGGGTAGGCCTGATGTACGAGTTTAATTTCCTGGGAGAGTTCATCAGTGGAAATCATAATGGCGCAGCCTATGCATTATCACCCTGTCTGGGTAAAAGACCATGTACGGTTCTATATTAATGCTTGCATTTCCAAAACCCTTTTGGCTGAGTTAATGGCGATGAGGGAGGTTGGCTTTAGCGTTAAGTCCCACAGTGAGATAGAGTCAGCCAGATGAAAAGGACAACTTGAAAGTGGGTTTAAAACTACTGATAGATCCCATGCTGGAAATGGCCTTCTTGAAAGGCCTGATCTTTAAGCATTCCTTCATAAATTGAATCAGGAGAGGATGTGAGGCCCATCTGAAGCCTGTTTTCACAGATACTTCTGAAACTTGCACCTTTAGGGTACTTGAGCTTAGACCCTTAGCTAGGCCTGCTTGGAGAAATTCCAGAATTTGTGGCACCTCTGACGATAGTGGATTAGTTTTTCTGCTGAGCCATAGATGAAAATTTTTCCCATATTCTACCGTAGGTGGTGTTAGTCGTGCATTTTCTAGCAGGAAGTAATGTTGAAACTACCTCTTGAGAACAACCTTGTTCTAGGAACCTATTCCTCTCAACCTCCATGCCATCAGGTGCAGTTTTTCCGGAGCCGGATGAAGGAACTGCCCCTGATAAAGCAGATCCCGAGTCACCGGTAGAGGTAGCGGGTCTTCCAGAGTTGCAGTAGGGTTGTGAACCAGGGTCTCCTCAGCCAGAAAGGGATTACTGCTATCACTGAAGCTGAGGAATCTCGCAATTAATGATGTTGGTGGAAATATGTATCCTAGTCGAAAGTCCCACGGATGGAGGAGGCAGTCTACTCCCCCGGCGGATGGGTATGCTCCTCTCGACAGAAATCTCTGGCACTTGGCATTCGTAGGTGTTGCTGCCAGATCGATATCTGGAATTCCCCAAGTTTTGGTCAGGAGAGTGAAGGCTTGATGGTTCAGAGACCATTCGTTGTTTGACAGGAACCTGTTTAAACAGTCGGTCAGCAAGTTCTGTGCTTCAGGGACGTGCACGGCTCTCAGATCCGTTAAGTACACCTGGGCCCATTCCAAGATAGGGTGAACTTCCTCCAGTAATGTACTGCTCCTGGTACCTCCCTGTCTCTGAATGTACGCCACCGCCACTTTGTTGTCCATCCGAATCAAGTCTGTGTTTCCTGAGGTTGCAGGTATGCGTCCCCCACCATATTGTCTGCTTCACCTTCCTGTGAAAGGAAATCATCTGAAGCATTGATACTCCATTCCACTGTCTGAGAAATGAGTTCTGTAGCACTCTCATGTGCCATTGCGCCCATTGGATCAATGGTAACGTGGCAGACATGGAGCCTAGGATGCTCAGACAAGCTCTGACTGGAAGGCACTTTGCTGACATCAACTTCTTTATGTTCTGGATCAAAGGAATTACCTTTTCCTGAGGGAGCTGAACCTTGTTCGACTGGGTATTTATTTCTGCCCCCAAGAAGGTCATGTTTTGTGTGGGCTGAAGGTTGCTTTTTTCCCAGTTGATTAACCAACTGAACCTTTGAAGTGTCGTGACTAATATACTCCGATGATGAATCAAGTCTTCTTGGCTGTCTGCTAAAAGCAGGATGTCATCCAGATAATGATGAAACCTCAGACCTTTTTTCCTGAGGAATGCGATTACGGTTAGCAGAATCTTGGTTAAGGTTCTGGGGGCAGAAGAGATGCCGAATGGTAGGCACTGAAACTGAAAGTGCTGGTGGTTAACTGAGAAACAAAGGTATCTCTGAAGGCAGGTATATAGGCACGTGTAGGTAGGCGTCCGATAAATCTACAGACAGCATACAATCTTCTAAGTTTTTCGCTAACAGTATTGATTGGAGGCTTTCCATTTTGAAGGCTTCGATCTGGATTCATTTGTTGAGATTTTTTAAATCCAACACTAGGCGCAGATCTCCTGTCTTCTTCTTTACTAGGAATAGTGGAGAATAAAACCCCTTCCCTCTTTGGGGTGTTGAGACATTCAGGATTGCCCCCTTTTATTTTAGCTCCATTTGTGACCAAACTTTATTGTAAAGCGTGTCCATGTGTCCTCTGTGTTCCATCCAAACCTATATGAACTCTTTGAATCTGGCTTGAACCTTCAAAAAGATTTCTGTTTTTACCCCGTCGGGGTGGGGGGGTCTTAGATTGTTGGAGTCTCAAAAAAGATGACTGCGTGTTCCTCCAGTTTCTTTTAAACTCTCTCCCCGGTCTATATGTCTTTGCCTCTCTGTACCTTTCTGGGAGGTTGTGTCTAAAGGAAGGGCCCTTCTGCAGCTTTGATCTCCTGTCGGAGGGGATCAGGTCTGACTTCGCCCCTGTCACCTTTGAAATCGCTGCATCCAATTTGGATCCGAAAAGGTAACTCCGTCATATGGGATTCTGCACCAATTAGTTTTTGATGCCATCCATGGCTTTAGCCACAAGGTTCTCCTTGCCATGACTGAAGCCAACATTTCTCTGGCAGAAGATCTTATGATATCGACTGAAGCTTCAGAGACAAAATTGCCCGCCAGCTTCAGCTCCTAAAGGGAGCTAACTATCTTCTCCTGGTCGGCCCCCTCGCATAGAGACTTCTCTATATTGGCAGACCATCCGGAAAACGCTATACCAACTGCCGCTGTGGCAACTGCTGGCTTACAGGCATCGCCTGCTGTGGAGTATGCCTTCTTCAGATGTAAATCAATCTTCCGGTCCAGTATGTCACGGAAGGTTACTGCACCCTCGATTGGTAAGGTGACGTTCCTTGCAAGTTGCATTAAAGAGGCATCCACAGAAGGTGCATAGATCAGAGGATTTACATTAGGCTCCTTTAAAGGATACAGCTTTGCTAGCCTGTTATTATGGCTGGATCTTTTATCTGATCTCTCCCACTCATCCTTAATGAGGTCTTCCAATTGCTCTATGAGAGGGAAGGACTCTGGCTTCTTCTTTAAATTGGGGAAAATATTTTCAGACTTTGCGGGGAACCTCTTTAGTTTCTTCCCACCCTATGGCCTCTTTCACTGATCTTGCAAACGGTTCGACCAAAGGTAAAGTCGAACCCTGCCGGTATTTCCGGATCTTCATCCTCTGATGATGACTCTGGTTCTGCGGAATAAATGGGAGCTGCGGATGACGTGCTTGGACCTGCCCTATCTGCTTCAGAGGCTGATTTGTCGAGGATAGACTCTCGTATGGACTCTCTGATGAGGTCTGTTACCTCCCTTGTGTCTGACTCTTTGTCCTTGGTTGCTTAATTGAAGCATGCACAACAGGATAATTTTTCTGGCAAAGCTGGAGCGCCGCACACCCAGCAAGCATTTGCTGCAGGGCGGGTGAGATAGCTCCTATTGCGATAGGATGACGGTGACCTCCTATGGCGTGAGCGGCTATGATGTGAGCGGCTGTGCCGTGAGTGGCGATGACGTGATGAGGATCTTGATCGGCTTCTCCTAGACCTTCCATGGCTTGAGGCATGGCTTAAGTGACGTCTATGCCTGGAGTTAGCTGATCTTGACCTGGTAGGACTGCCGGAAATCGCAGCCTTAGTGGTCATGCTCTTTTTTTTCTCTCTTCAATACTTACCCATAAAAGGAGGACAACCTCTTACCTTATATGCTGAGGGTGGTCTGCTTGGGCAGTGGCCTCCATGAGCAGTGAAACAAGGAATAGCACTGATAGGGTTGAAATAATGACTTAGAGTTCTACTTAAATTGTTTGTGCTTTTTCTCTTCTGTGTACGTATCAATTGTTCTACTTAAATTGTTTGTGCTTTTTCTCTTCGGTGTACGTATCAATCTGTATCTAGATGGAATTTGGAACTGCTGAATAATCATTACGTGTTCACTGATAAGAAACTCTTTGTACCTTAACCTCATTTGGTAATGCCGATAAGATTACTGCTTGTAGAGCTGCCTATAAAAGGCCTTTGAAAGAAGTAAAGGACGCAGTCCTCTTTTGCTCCGGACTGTGACACAGACATATCTGACTCCGTGTCATCATTCTTATAGAAGCAATAATTTGACAAAGCAATATAAACTTAAAGCAACTTGCTTAAGAGTTACCCCTAACATTTTGGCGCCCGAACAGGGACTCACCAAGTTGCTACAAGAGGTGGCTGAGCTACGCTGACGGAACGAAAGGACAGGCATTCCGGGAACCACAGATCGAAAACCTGCGCAGGTAAGAAAAAGCTTTATTTTTCTTATATTCTGTGCTCCCCTGATTTGTGCCTATCCGTTCTGTCAGTTATGGTTCTCCTGGTTTTAAAACACCAGCCTCTGTAGTGGTGAGTCTAGAATTACTGCATATTTTAGTTTATATTGCTGGAATTATTTGTTGTCTGTCTGTCTTGTTGAGCAAGTGAATGAGCCTTGTCAAGGATGGTATGAGTTAGAAGGGGATTGCCGAACTAAGCAACGGAATGCGCCCTTACCTCACATAAGTGAACTTGGGGGGTCTGACGCTTATGCTTAACCTCATCTAACTCATAAACCATAGACGGGTTGAAAGTATAAGCCCTGTCTGCTCCATAAAGCAGGGATAAGTGTGTATGAGAGGGATCCCAGATACGGGGGGGGAATAAGGTCTCCACAAAGTCCGGAGATCTAGTCTGATACCTGGTCACTTAAAGGAATGCTTGTATATGTTGTAGCCGCATTCTTGTATATGTTGTAGCCGCATTCTGGTTTGTTATTGGGCTAGCATATAAAGTAATTATTTGTTATTGGGCTAGCATATACAGTAATTCGATTTCAGAAATCTCATCTAGGAGAGGTTTTAGTATTCTGGCACCCTAGGAGGAAGGCAACGAGGAACTAGTGTAACTTGGTTAAGTGGTTTATATTGTACACTAAGTGTCCCACAAGCTACCTAGGCAGGACTGTCAGAATGGGCCAGCAGAATAGAAAACCCCGTCAGGGAATTGTGGCGCATTATACGGTGCCACAGATAATTAAAAACATCTGTGGGAAAGATGAAGCACGGGACTTAAAGGATGTCTTTCGTAAATTTAAGGTGAAAGGAGTAGTGGGTTTAGACCCGGATGTATGGAGTGAAATAGTGAAAAAAATAGTGAAAAAAAGTGAAATAAAAAGGGACAGACAAGGAGAGGTGTTAGAGAAGCAATGGATGAGTCAGGTTCAATGCTTAATTAAGGTTTCAAATAGAGCAAAAGAAGAGGGGTGGAAATATAATCCAGATTGTGATGGTTGGGATATGAAAGACAGAAGAACAAAAAATGTTGAAATTTTAAATAATCTTAGTTCAACCATCCCACCCCCATATACTGACATAGAACGTAAACCACACAAGATATATCCAGTACTTGAGGGGAGAATGGGTACCACCTGATTCTTGTGTATTGCTACAATATGTGGATGATTTATTATTATGCTGCCCGGACAAGGAAACTTGTTTGGCTACCACCCTTAATTTGTTGCGCTTCTTGGCAGAAAAGGGTTGCAAAGTTAATAAGAACAAATTGCAAGTGTGCCAGGAAAAAGTTATCTTTTTGGGACATTGTATATCACAGGGTACAAGGCATCTCACCGAGGAGAGGGTTCAAGTGATAAAGGGAATGTTACCCCCACGGAATTTCAAACAATTGCGTATGTTTTTAGGTATTGTGTCATATTGTAGACAATGGATACCACATGCTAGCGCTTTGATGCAGCCATTATACGATTGTTTGAAAATTGTACCGTATGTGCTTACAGAAGTAGCGTATGAGTCGTTTGTCACTTTGAAAAAGCTATTAATTTCTGCCCCGGCTATTGGTATTCCAGATTACACTAAGAAATTTAATCTATATGTTGCCGAGATCACTGGACACGCCACAGGTGTTTTGACACAGGCACATGGAAAACAAAGACCAGTCGCTTACTTTTCAGCAGCACTAGATCCAGTGTCCAGAGGTTCACCGTCCTGTGTACGGACAGGGCTGGTGCAAGGATTTTTGATACCCTAGGCGAAAATTCATTTTGCCGCCCCCTTGGCTCCACCCCTGACTCCACCCCCTTTTCCCTGCCCATGTACACCCCACACCCATCAAATACTGCCTCACTAGCGCCCATTATATATAGCCTCACCAGCGGCCATCATATACAGCCTCACCAGCGCCCATCATATACAGCCTCACCAGCGCCCATTATATATAGCCTCACCAGCGCCCATTATATACAGCCTCATCAGCGCTCATTATATACAGCCTCACCAGCGCTCATTATATACAGCCTCACCAGCGCCCATTATATACAGCCTCACCAGCGCCCATTATATACAACCTCACCAGCGCCCATTATATATAACCTCACCAGCGCCCATTATATATAGCCTCACCAGCGCCCATCATATATAGCCTCACCAGCGCCCATCATATATAGCCTCACCAGCGCCCATCATATATAGCCTCACCAGCGCCCATCATATACAGCCTCACCAGCGCCCATTATATATAGCCTCACCAGCGCCCATCATATATAGCCTCACCAGCGCCCATCATATACAGCCTCACCAGCGCCCATTATATACAGCCTCACCAGTGCCCATCATATATAGCCTCACCAGCGCCCATTATATACAGCCTCACCAGCGCCCATTATATACAGCCTCACCAGCGCCCATTATATACAGCCTCACCAGCGCCCATTATATACAGCCTCACCAGCGCCCATTATATACAGCCTCACCAGCGCCCATCATATATAGCCTCACCAGCACCCATTATATACAGCCTCACCAGCGCCCATTATATACAGCCTCACCAGCGCCCATTATATAAAGCCTCACCAGCGCTCATTATATACAGCCTCACCAGCGCCCATTATATACAGCCTCACCAGCGCCCATTATATACAGCCTCACCAGCGCCCATTATATACAGCCTCACCAGCGCCCATCATATATAGCCTCACCAGCGCCCATTATATACAGCCTTACCAACGCCCATCAAATACAGATTCAGGGGAGGCCATTTGGCAGATCAGTCAATATAATACATATTACACACACATCAATATACATACATAATAATACAAACACATTTTAAAACTACATTTTATTGTCATCACATATACAATTTCATTAAGTCAGAGAGAAAGCAGCAGTTTTTACTTACCACACCAGTAACACCTGTTCCTCACTATGCTGTCCTGCCTGTGTACCTGCCTGCTGCTTCTGTTCTGTGTCGGTGTGGTCACGGTGCCTCTTCCAGTTAGTTCCAGCCAGCCCAGGCTCCAACTATCCTGTCCCCAAGCCCGGAGAGCCGCCGCCAGGCGGCACGCCATGTTATCTATCCCATGATGCATCCTCCATCCATGTACTCCGCTCCAGTAATGACACGGCCAGGAGAGCGTGGGGGGGGGGGGCGGGGCTGCGCTGCTGGACACACACTGACATAGACACTGTTACTGTAGAGTGGAGAGCGGCCTCGGTGGGACATGACATTTCACAGACAGTGTCAGGCAGAGAGCGCAGAGCGGAGGGAGGGAGGGGGGGGGCTGCTGCTGCCGGACACACATCAGAGAGTGCCGTGCTGGATAAATGTGACACTCACTAAGCATGATAGAAGAGCAGAGAGGGGGGAATCTGATTACTGTCTGTACTGGAAACACAGACCGTGGTGCGGGGGGGTGGGGGTGGCGGCGGCGCTGCTTGACATGGCAGGGCGGTAGTAAAGCTCTGTGGAGGACAGTGCGGGAGTAAAATAGCCAGTGGCCAAGCGCCCTAGGCGGCAGAGCGCCCTAGGCGGTTGCCTAGTCCGCCTAGTAGTAGCACCGGCCCTGTGTACGGGTGGTAGCTGCAGTATCAATCATCATTGATAAATCATCAGAGATTGTCCTAGACAATCCAGTTGTAGTGCACACCACACATGACATACATGCAATCTTGTCTCAAGTTCAGCCCAAACACATTTCAATGGCCAGACAACTGAGGTTACAGTGTACTTTACTCTTACCTCCAAATGTCACTTTTCAGCGCTGTACAACTTTAAATTTGGCCACCTTTTTGCCTCTTCAGTCACCAGATTTGGCAAGGGGGAATAATAGTGCTAATAAAGAAGGAGATGAGGAAACTGACACCCTTCTGTTTAAAGAGATAGATCAGCACGATTGTTTTCAGCTCATGGAACAGGAGACAATGGGATTCCCACATGTTACAGATACACCGATTTTAAATGCTGAGCACACTTTGTACATAGATGGCAGTAGGTTTGCTGATGACAAGGGTAAATATCACACAGGGTATGCTGTAGTAACTGATACACAGGTGATTGAAGCACAGCCCTTACCAGCCCACATGTCAGCACAGGAAGCAGAATTAAAAGCTTTAGAACAAGCCCTAGAATACTTAAAAGGACGAGAAGGGAATATTTACACTGACTCTGCCTACGCTTATGGTGTAGCGCACGATTATGGCCACATATGGAGGGCTAGAGGTTATCTGACAGCAGCAGGTACACCTGTAAAACATGGAGAAGGGATTAAGAGAGTCCTGAACAATCTTCAAAAGGTTAAACGAGTGGCCATTATGAAGATAGCGGCACACACGAGAGCAAAAACAATTGAGGCAAAAGGAAATGCATTTGCAGATTTGACTGCAAAACAGGCAGCTCTAGGGGAAGGAAGCCCTGAGACCTTAGCAGCAATAGAGGTGAGTATCCCAGAACCAACATGGCAGCAGCTGAGCAAATTACAGGAGCAAGCAGGGGAGAGCGAGAAAGATAAGTGGGCCAGGATGGGAGCAGCACCAGACCTTGACAATGTATGGAGGGAAGGAGGCAAAGTATGCCTACCTGCCTCTCTGTACCCAGCAATGGCAGCGGCAGTTCACCTACCCACACACGTCAGTTCTAATTCCTTGTATAGGATTGTGAACCAAGGATGGCTCGCCCCTGGATTCAGTAGTACTGCGAGAAACTACTGTGCAGCCTGCCAAATCTGTCTCCTGAATAACCCAGGACAGAGAGTAAAAACCCCACGAAAACACCAGGTCCGGGCCCAATACCCCTTCCAGAGACTGCAAATTGACTACATACAAATGCCTGAGAGCGGCCCCTTTGAATTTGTCCTCGTGTGTATCGATTTATTTTCAGGTTGGCCTGAAAGCTATCCAGTAAAATCAGCTACAGCTAAAGCCACAGCTAAGAAACTGATCACTGAGTTAATACCTAGGTTTGGTCTTCCTGAAACCATAGAATCAGATAGGGGGACACACTTTACAGGAGAAATCATGCAGAATGTGATGACCATGTTAGGGGTTCAACAAAGTTTCCACACCCCTTACCACCCACAGAGTTCAGGATCAGTGGAAAGAGTAAATGGGACAATAAAGTTGAAAATACAAAAAGCCATGCAAGAGTTAAACAAGCCATGGCCAGAATGCTTGCCTTTGGCTTTGTTCTCCATAAGATACACTCCAACAGGGAAAACAGGATTGTCCCCATATGAAATACTTTTTGGGAATGCACCTAGATTAGGTCTATACTTTCCACAGAGTATGCAATTGCAATGTGATAGTTTGACTGCATATGTAATACAATTACAACAACGTCTAACTAAGATCCACAAAAGTGTGTATTCTTCTCTTCCAGACCCTAACTCAATAACAGGTACCCATACGCTGCTACCAGGGGATTATGTATATGTAAAGAAACACACCAGAAAGACATTGGAAACCAGGTTCGAAGGTCCTTATCAAGTACTCTTAACCACAGCCACTTCAGTAAAGCTGGAGGGAAAGCCAACCTGGATACACGCATCACACTGCAAGAAACAACCTGAGAAAACGTCATCATGAAATCTCTACTTTTCTATAGTCTGTTTAAACTTGCCTTTGTACAAGTGTATGCCTGGACTCCTGGTATTAATGTAATTGAGGTAGAGGAAACAGCCGATTTACAATGGGTTATAGACGATCCTAATGTAGCGAATGTTTCAGGATATACAATGGACGAGTACATAGTAGTGGGTAATTTCACAGTCAAAGGACATAGGAAGCCGTTGCACATTGATGAAAACATAGGATGGATAAGGGCAGACCCATCATCAAAGGTAGATATAACGTTTCAATTAAACACTAGTATGGGTTTCACATACAGATGGAGGAAGAAGTAGTTCCCACATTTGAATCATCAATGCTAACACCCGTGCCCCACACTTGTATCAATGTATCAGTATCACAACTAGGGATGAGCCGAACACCCCCCTGTTCGGTTCGCACCAGAACATGCGAACAGGAAAAAAGTTCGTTCCAACACGCGAACACCGTTAAAGCCTATGGGACACGAACATGAATAAACAAAAGTGCTAATTTTAAAGGCTTATATGCAAGTTATTGTCATAAAAAGTGTTTGGGGACCTGGGTCCTGCCCCAGGGGACATGGATCAATGCAAAAAAAAGTTTTAAAAACGGCCGTTTTTTCAGGAGCAGTGATTTTAATAATGCTTAAAGTCAAACAATAAAAGTGTAATATCCCTTTAAATTTCGTACCTGGGGGGTGTCTATAGTATGCCTGTAAAGGGGCGCATGTTTCCTGTGTTTAGAACAGTCTGACAGCAAAATGACATTTTGAAGGAAAAAACTTATTTAAAACTACCCGCGGCTATTGCATTGCCGACAATACACATAGAAGTTCATTGATAAAAACGGCATGGGAATTCCCCAAAGGGGAACCCCAAACCAAAATTTAAAAAAAAAAATGACGTGGGAGTCCTCCTAAATTCCATACCAGGCCCTTCAGGTCTGGTATGGATATTAAGGGGAACCCCGGCCAAAATTTAAAAAAAAAAATGACGTGGGGTTCCCCCTAAATTCCATACCAGACCCTTCAGGTCTGGTATGGATTTTAAGGGGAACCCTGCACCAAAAAAAAAAAAAAAAACGGAGTGGGGTCCCCCCACAAATCCATACCAGACCCTTATCCGAGCACGCAACCTGGCAGGCCGCAGGAAAAGAGGGGGGGACGAGAGTGCGGCCCCCCCTCCCTCCTGAACCGTACCAGGCCACATGCCCTCAACATTGGGAGGGTGCTTTGGGGTAGCCCCCCAAAACACCTTGTCCCTATGTTGATGAGGACAAGGGCCTCATCCCCACAACCCTGGCCGGTGGTTGTGGGGGTCTGCGGGCGGGGGGCTTATCGGAATCTGGAAGCCCCCTTTAACAAGGTGACCCCCAGATCCCGCCCCCCCCTGTGTGAAATGGTAAGGGGGTACATAAGTACCCCTACCATTTCACGAAAAAAGTGTCAAAAATGTTAAAAATGACAAGAGACAGTTTTTGACAATTCCTTTATTTAAATGCTTCTTCTTTCTTCTATCTTCCTTCATCTTCTGGTTCTTCTGGTTCTTCTGGCTCTTCTGGTTCTTCCTCCGGCGTTCTCGTCCAGCATCTCCTCCGCAGCGTCTTCTATCTTCTTCTCCTCGGGCCGCTCCGCACCCATGGCATGGGGGGGAGGCTCCCGCTCTTCTCTTCTTCTTTTCTTCTCTTCTTCTCTTCTTCATTTTCTTCTCCGGGCCGCTCCGCAATCCATGCTGGCATGGAGGGAGGCTCCCGCTGTGTGACGGCGCTCCTCGTCTGACAGTTCTTAAATAACGGGGGGGCGGGGCCACCCGGTGACCCCGCCCCACTCTGACGCACGGTGACTTGACGGGACTTCCCTGTGCGTCAGAGGGGGGCGAGCTCACCGGGTGGCCCCGCCCCCCGTTATTTAAGAACTGTCAGACGAGGAGCGCCGTCACACAGCGGGAGCCTCCCTCCATGCCAGCATGGATTGCGGAGCGGCCCGGAGAAGAAAATGAAGAAGAAAAGAAGAGAAGAAAAGAAGAAGAGAAGAGCGGGAGCCTCCCCCCCATGCCATGGGTGCGGAGCGGCCCGAGGAGAAGAAGATAGAAGACGCCGCGGAGGAGATGCTGGACGAGAACGCCGGAGGAAGAACCAGAAGAGCCAGAAGAACCAGAAGATGAAGGAAGATAGAAGAAAGAAGAAGCATTTAAATAAAGGAATTGTCAAAAACTGTCTCTTGTCAGTTTTAACATTTTTGACACTTTTTTCGTGAAATGGTAGGGGTATAAGTACCCCCTTACCATTTCACACAGGGGGGGGGCGGGATCTGGGGGTCACCTTGTTAAAGGGGGCTTCCAGATTCCGATAAGCCCCCCGCCCGCAGACCCCCACAACCACCGGCCAGGGTTGTGGGGATGAGGCCCTTGTCCTCATCAACATGGGGACAAGGTGTTTTGGGGGGCTACCCCAAAGCACCCTCCCAATGTTGAGGGCATGTGGCCTGGTACGGTTCAGGAGGGAGGGGGGGCCGCACTCTCGTCCCCCCCTCTTTTCCTGCGGCCTGCCAGGTTGCGTGCTCGGATAAGGGTCTGGTATGGAATTTAGGGGGAACCCCACGTCATTTTTTTTTTAAATTTTGGCCGGGGTTCCCCTTAATATCCATATCAGACCTGAAGGGCCTGGTATGGAATTTAGGGGGACTCCCACGGCATTTTTTTTTTTTTAATTTTGGTTCGGGGTTCCCCTTTGGGGAATTCCCATGCCGTTTTTATCAATGAACTTCTATGTGTATTGTCGGCAATGCAATAGCCGCGGGTAGTTTTAAATGAGTTTTTTCCTTCGAAATGTCATTTTGCTGTCAGATTGTTCTAAACACGGGAAACATGCGCCCCTTTACAGGCATACTATAGACACCCCCCAGGTACGAAATTTAAAGGGATATTACACTTTTATTGATTGACTTTAAGCATTATTAAAATCACTGCTCCTGAAAAAACGGCCGTTTTTAAAACTTTTTTTTGCATTGATCCATGTCCCCTGGGGCAGGACCCAGGTCCCCAAACACTTTTTATGACAATAACTTGCATATTAGCCTTTAAAATTAGCACTTTTGATTTCTCCCATAGACTTTTAAAGGGTGTTCCGCGGCATTCAAATTTGCCGCGAACACCCCAAATTGTTCGCTGTTCGGCGAACTTGCGAACAGCCAATGTTCGAGTCGAACATGAGTTCGACTCGAACTCGAACTCGAAGCTCATCCCTAATCACAACAAAAGACAAAAGTTAAATTCAATGTAACTTTCCCTGAAATTCCAAAATGTAGGTACAGACGAGCATGGTATGACACTTTACTGGGACTGTCAGGTACAGGGATGGGAATTTTAAACTCGGTCGAAATAGAAGAAATGAACAACAGATGGAAGCATGCAGGGGGACACATAGCTGACAGCTTGACTATCACAAGCAAATGGTTACCCACCACTTTTGAAACCCAACTGCAAGAAATACCCCTATTACAATTTTTGGGAGGGTTAATAAATCACACGATAGGAGCAGAGCTCCAGCTGTGGAATCAAAGTCAACAGTTTGTAAATTTCACACAGTGCTCTTTTAACCTCTTATCCTATCATATACAAATAAATAGGGCCAGGACTGAACTACAGTTGGGAAATTATCATACCTGGATGAAATATTTTAAGGGTCTAACTGACGATGGTATATGGTTCCAAGTAAAAGGGGATAAGATAGAATGTGAGAATAAATGGTGTGTAGGAAGGTTTGAAGCATACCGGGTAGCAGATGTAATGGAAATGTGTAAAATAGTGGTCATGCCACTAGTAATTAAAGACGAGTTTTGGTATCCAGAAATATATGGGAAATATGTAGATAAAGGAAACAGAACCCATGATTTAAATCTATGTGAAGGAACTAATAAGGGAATGGTATGCGGCAGAAGTTCTCCAGTATATGAACCTTGCTTGTTAAAATACCAAACTAGCATATGCAAAATGCAAAGAACACCGGTAAATGTGAACAATAGATTCATAGAAATAGGACCCCAGCATATTTGTATCATTACTAATGATAACCGCACCATGTCAGCGTTAAATAAATCGGTGCCGTTTGCGGGATGCATAAAAAAGATTAAAACATTACAATGGGGTAACGACACCTATCTTTTTGAACCAGACGCCGATAAGGTATTCTCTTCAGTCTATGAGGTACATAATCTCACTGACACTACACCCTTTATAATTTCTTTAGACCCACTAAAACAGGTTTTGGAACAATCAGAGTTGTTAAGACAACACATAGAAACACTAGAACATACCCTACAGAATAACCTCGTATCTGCAATAATTGACAAAGATAGACTAGTGCATCTTTCCTCACAGATACAACAGGATACTGCACCACATTGGTGGGATATATTTAGTGGAATGTCTTCTACAGCAACCAATACCTTTCACTGGTTGTTAAGTCCAATGGTAATTATTATTTTAATATCACTTACAATCACAAATATATGTGTATACAGGAAAATAAATAGGAAAATTAGGAGAATAGACAGGGCATACTGATAAATGTATATTGACATCACCCTACTCCCATAAACTCCTCTTCTTGAATTTAAGATGTGAGCAACACCTGGAGGGATGGGATTTTCCCCTCTGACAACCCGCGGTCAGGGATAGTACTCTAGGAAAAGCTGACTAGAACTTGTTCATGAGGACACAGGGGGAGGGAGAGGATGATGTCAAAGGGGGAAATTGATAGGGTTGAAATAATGACTTAGAGTTCTACTTAAATTGTTTGTGCTTTTTCTCTTCTGTGTACGTATCAATTGTTCTACTTAAATTGTTTGTGCTTTTTCTCTTCTGTGTACGTATCAATCTGTATCTAGATGGAATTTGGAACTGCTGAATAATCATTACATGTTCATTGATAAGAAACTCTTTGTACCTTAACCTCATTTGGTAATGCCGATAAGATTACTGCTTGTAGAGCTGCCTATAAAAGGCCTTTGAAAGAAGTAAAGGACGCAGTCCTCTTTTGCTCCGGACTGTGACACAGACATATCTGACTCCGTGTCATCATTCTTATAGAAGCAATAATTTGACAAAGCAATATAAACTTAAAGCAACTTGTTTAAGAGTTACCCCTAACAAGAGTTACCCCTGCAATAAAGTAGCATGAAAAAGGAATATCGCATTAGATGAGGTGTAGAAGAAAACAGAAGCACTTGTACGGAAAGTAGGAAGGAGAAAATACCTGTGACTTAATGGCAGAAAAAAACGCCAGACTCCTGAGCAGCAGCAAAGTCTGTAAACCAGCCAGCAGACACTGACAGGAATACAGAGCTGTTTTTAAAATCGCCACTGCCATCACGGAGGAAGTGATGTCATGGCACATGCGCAGAAGCCCTTCGGTGCCCGCGCCATCTTTGAAGAGGGCAGAAAGGCTCCCTGGCTACCTCAATTCCTCCCGTGCATGCGCAGAACGTGGCGAGGGACGCGGCCGCCATGTTGGTTAGATACCTGGCTGCCAGAGGGACTACAGAGCCCAGAATTGCCATACGAACAGGAAATGGAAGAGGTAAAGAACTGCTTACTGTGTAGGAGGCCACTGCAAAGTGTCTGAGCTTCTTTAAAGCTCGTATATATACCAGAAAACATGCCCCCAAGACCACAAGATTGGGGTTCTCTCCATATAGCTCCTTTAGAGACTGTACAGGAGAGACTTCCATCCAGGAGAGGCTTAACCTGGTGGGGCGAATGCGGTAAGTGTGCGATTTCCATCCAATCTTATCAGGTGAGGATAAAAAAAGAGAATGAAGCGGGGTGTCTCTTTCGAATTTATAGTTAACCAATCCAGTCAGGTTGTAGGGGTGGAGTCACAACCCAGTGTGTGCTGCCATGATGCGTTAGGAAAAGTTTTTGTGTTGTCATTCATATTCTCTGAAAAATGGCCAAGAAATTGTAAATTCTGCCAGGGTATGTAAACCTATGAGCACAACTGTGTGTATATATATATATATATATATATATATATATATATATATATATATATATATATATATATATATATATATATATATATATGTCTGTGTACATAAATATCCTGTTCACAAGGTGTCATTTTCTAAAAGAATCCTTTACATTTGAAGATTAGCTCCTTCTGGCTCTTATCTGTAGGAGCAGATTGAGCAGCACTGAACATGACATCATTTGCAAATTTTCTGAGGGCTTGAAAGTCTTATTTGGGAAGTTCTGTGTTCAAACCCTTGACACATCGTGGACTCCATTTAATTGAATAAACTGGAGTTTGGAGGTGCCAATGTGTTTGAATCTTGTGGACTAACTTAAAACGGTTGTATACCCTTTTTTTGTATTTTTACCTACAGGTAAGCCTATAATAACGCTTTCCTGTAGGTAAAATGAATATCTTCTAAACCTGTACGGTTTAGGAGATATGCACTTTGCATGCAGCCGCTGACGTCAGCGGCACATGCGCTGTGAAGGTCTGGCTGAAGGTCCGGCAGATGCTGCCGGACCTTGCTGGAAAGAAGTCTCCTGCGCGCATGTGCGGGAGTGACGACATTGCGACTCCAGCCACGCACAGCGCCGGAGCCACGAACCCGGAAGACTCGCCGAGGGGAAATGTCAGCTCCTTTGGCGTGGACCAGGAAAAGCTGCCAATGCCTCGTTCTAAGGTAAGTATTTCATAATGAGCTAGTATGCGGTGCATACTAGCTCATTATGCCTTTTGCCTTACAGGTTTAAAAAAATAAAAATAATTTGTGCGGGTATACAACCGCTTTAAATGGTTTATTTTCATCATACTAAGGGCCCTTTCACACTGATATGTTTTTCCTGCGTTTTTTCCTTGCAAGAAAAATGTTTCAATTTAAATCCCATGTGACTTTTCACACCACTGTGTTACCAGTGCAGTGTGTTTTGAAAAGTCCTGCATGTTGCATCTTTGCGGTTTTGAAAACCACACCAAAAATGCAGCTTCCCATTGAAATGAATGGAAATCGCAGTAAAAAACGCACCATGATTTTTCATTTTTCGCAGGTGCAGGCAACCCAAAAATGCACCAGCAAAGCATCTCAAACACAGCTAAATTGCGGTAAAAACGCATATGCTACAGAGCAGTGATAAAGTACCCTAAGGGATTGTATTTTTACATTATGTTTAACATTAGTTTGCTCACTAAGCATATTGTCAACTTATCTGGGCATTTAGCCAAACTAGGTCTTATCTTTGTAGGCCAAAGGTTACTTTAAGCAAGTAATGTATACCCCTTAGACTTAAAGAAATATTAACCCTAGGAATGCATGCTTATCCTATATGAAAGGAAAAGTGAAGTTTTATGTTAATATAAGGTAACAAAGGATGTCCTATTGTATAAGATAATTAATGAAACTTGTGTTTGTAGCCTTCTAGATTAAACAGCACTTACATATTTCATTTAATTTTACAGTCAGAAGTAAAAATATAATTACTTAGTAAAGATAAAAGCTATTTATTTTCTAGGAAGATGATTATGTCCCTCTGTGACTATCATAAGCCTCCTATGGTTCATTCAATAAGGTTGCACATCTGCCTCAGGCAGATCGATGCCTAAAGGACTGGAGAACAGTGTTGGGTGAACGGTTTGGACCGAGCATGAGTTTGAGTCGAACATTGGCTGTTCACCCATTCGGCGAACACCTGAATTGTCAGGGCGTTCAAACGTTTGTTTGGCTCTCTGAGCGCCCCACAATGCACCGCAGGCCGCACAGTGCATTGGCAGCCCTGATTGGCTGAAGTAATGAAGGTTTTGCCCAATCAGTGCACGGAACACTGTCAGAGTTATGATTGGAGAAAGTAATGATGACTGTGCCCAATCATGGCTCACTGCTCATATATCCACCCCACACTATAAAATGTTCCTTCCCAGAGCAGCCATTTGCAGTGTAATATTGGAGTGGAGATAGATAGAACAGGGCTCTGTTCATTGCTACTAGCAAGTTAATGTGCTATAGTGTGCTATTGTGATTCTATTGTGAGTGTAGAGTGTCAGTGTAGTGTGAATATAGTGATAGTGCAGCGTGAGTGTAGTGCGACCTTCCTATTTTACATTAGTGTCAGTTTAGTGTGAATATAGTGATAGTGCAGCATGAGTGTCGTCTGACTGTTCATTTTTACTGTAGTGTCAGTTTAGTGTTTCAGGGCAGGTTACCTGCAGTATATTGAAGTGTGTCAGTGTAGAGTGTCAGGGCTGTTTTACTGCAGTATAGTAGTGTGTCAGGGCAGTTTCACTGCAGTATATTGAAGTGTGTTAGTGAACGTTTACTGCAATATATTGAACTGCGTTAGTGCGCTTTTACTGCAGTATACAGAAGTGCATTAGTGCACGTTTACTGCAGTGAATTGAAGTATGTTAGTGCGCATTTACTGCAGTATATTGAAGTGTGTTAGTGCGTGTATACTGAAGTATATTGAACTGCGTTAGTGCATGTTTACTGCAGTATATTGAAGAGCATAGTGCACTTTTATGGCAGTAAATTGAGGTGCATTAGTGTACTTTTACTGCAGAATATTGAAGTGCATTCGTGCAGTTTTACTGCAATATATTGAATTGCGTCAGGGTACTTTTACGACAGTATATTGAAGTGTGTCAGGGTACTTTTATAGAAGTACATTGAAGTGCGTTAGTGCACTTTTACTGCAGTATATTGTAGTGTGTCAGTGAAGTGTGTCTGTGTAGTGAGTACTCAAGTTAAAGTGCAGAAAATGCTACTTTGCATTTATTAAAGTGCATCCAAGTATACATTTCCCATCTCTATTAAATTTCAGGAATAAGCCCCCCCATCAAGTCTGGGAGGCCAACAAAGAGAGGCAGACGTTCCCATGTCACTATGAGGGGGCAAGCAGCATCTGTGTCCACGTGGCAAAATGTGGACATGGTCTGCCCATACTATACAGCCACAGCATGCACAGGAGGTGGTGGACTGGCTTACTAAACCATCCATATCCTCTATCACCCAAGCAGAGACTAGTTCGCAGTCCACCGCAGCTGCCAGAGCGGCTTATTCTGCCTCCTTGTCCACAGCTATTTCTGCCATAGCCCCAGCATTATGCACGGAGAAGTTAGCTAAGTTATGTGAACGCAGCATCAGCCACTTGCTCCTTGATGATGCACAGGCATTACTTGAATCTGATGTTGGTTCTGAGGTTGAGGAAGGTAGAAACCTGAACCTACAGAGAGGAGAGAACACTGGTAAACAACAAATTGGCAGTTATGTTCTCCCAGCTGCAGCATGTTGCCAAGTTGGCTACAGTGATGATGAAGATGGAGGGGATGATGATGATGAGGTCACTGCAAAAGGACCCGAGAATTTGTGGCATCACAATTGGTTGATAACCCTCCTTGACCACTGTTATAAGGGGAAAGTCTTGGAACTCATCCCATCCTCACAGAGGGAGCAGAGGATGAAATATCTTGAGGACACCTTAAAGACGAGTTTATGTAATGCCTTTCCAGACTCTGCTAGGTTACAGTCTCATGAAAAGGCTAGTTTTGAGGCTTCTGTTGGTCAAGAGAGGAGCGGTGGAAAAGGGGGCCCCGTCAGTGATACATTTAAAAAATGTTTTACTCCTCGGCGCCCAGGGCTGTCAGCTTCCACATCCCATCGGCAGCATCTGCGTTATATGGTGGGAGATTGTCTGGGGGCGAATACAGACATGGAGAGCTTTCCAGTTGACGATCCACTGGGTTATGAGAATAGACCACTGGCCAGAACTTGTCCAGTATGCAATTGAGCTTTTGGGCTGCCCTGAATTCAGTGTGCTTTCCGAACAGGCATTCAGGTTTTGTAACAGATAAAAGAGCGCGCCTGTCCACAGACTCTGTTGACCTACTGACAATTATCAAAATGAATTAGTCCTGGATTAGCAGCAGCTATCAAGCCCCTGATGCCGATGCCACTGATTAAGTGTTTTCTGGATCTGGAATCTCTGAAAGACTGTCTACGCTTCCTAGCTCTGTGGGTGTTGATTCTATCTGGAAGACATTTTTTGGTATAGGTTTCATGGGCACAATTCACACCCAAGGACCAATTTTACCACACCTGTTTAACAGGTGCATGTCATTTACATTTTTTACAGCAAAGGCAATTCTTGCATTCATCACGAGTACCTCTATAGGGTTATGTTGTGAAGGCACCACCAAAACCCAAAGCGCAATTCTTCCGCACCTGTTACTTTAATCCAAATCTGTGAAAAGCAGACACCACAACTTATCCAAAAAAAATCTCTAATCTTGTTCCAAGTGCACTAAATTGTGCAGACTGGCTCCCCAAGCCGTTGCTTATAAAATAAAGAAAGCTTGCAGGGAAAATGTCATTTTTGTTGGCTTTATAAATGTTTACAGGCAGACTAAGAGGACCCCCAGGCACTATATTTATTTAAAGGAATTTTTCATTTTTATTTTACTTTAAGTAAATCACTGCTCATTTAAAAATTATCTTTTTTACAAACTTTTTTTATTGATACATGTCCTCCAGGTCAGTAACCGTGCCCCCATACCCTTTGTATGCCCAATAACTTGCATCTAAGCTCTCAAATTGTGCAATTAAGATTTTTCCAGTTCAGGTCACATAGCCTTTAATGGGGTTCATTATTCTGCTCTGAACTTTCGTAATGTTCAAAAGTTCTGGCGCAAACTGAACCAGAGGGGGAGGGGGATGTGTTTGGCCCATCTCTACTGGAGACCTATAATGGTGGTAAGCGAGGTATCAGGTGAGGCTCTGCTTGGCTGATGGGGGCTTCCCTTGGTGCTATATGGTACTACAGTGGACATATCTGATACAACGGGTGCTGAGTAATCAGACCGAATGCTCGTTGCTTGGTGGGTGGTCCGTGTCTTTAGCAAGACATTGTTCAGTACTGATGATATTTTTTTTTTTAGTCCTACAGAAATTAGAAGGAGAATATGGAGCCGCAGCGGGGAAGAGCACCTTGACCAATAACCGAAAGTTGTGAATCATTGGGGAATCATCTTGTTAAACTGGTCCTGCTGGACTACATTTGTGAGTAATCAAGCCTTCTTGAATTCATAAACAGTACTCAGTGGAATTTGATCAATTGTTATATGATATGTGTGTTATTGCTTCTATTGTATGCCATGAATTAATGGTGATTATAGTGTTAAACTATATTTATCTTGTTGTTAGTGTATGAAGAAGCAAACAGCATATTAGCAAAAGAAAACTATAAATGTAGACTTTATAATAGTTCATAAAGATAAGCAGAAGAATAGGAATCAGAGTTTGTTATATAAGAGGAAAGGGGTTACTACAAATGGTTAAAAGTTGACAGTGACTTAAGCTGATTGTAAATGATCACCTTGGAAAACAACCTATTCAGTTTAAAATAGAAATATAAAGGCAAAACATTTTGGTATAGATATAAAAAAAATTATAAATACAAATAGAGGAGAGTTTTGGGACTTTGAGTGAGGCAATTGACAGACAGCTAGATATAGTATAAAAAAAAGTTGTATAGCATTTAACAGTAAGTACATATGTAAATGCCATTTCAAACATTATTATTATTATTATACGCAATTTATATAGCGCCAACAGTTTACACAGTGCTTTACAATGTATAGGGGGGACAACACAATTACAGTACAGTTCAATACAAAAGGTACAGGAGGGCCCTGCTCGTAGAGCTTACATTCTAAAGGGAGGGGGAGTAGTACAAAAGGTAATAGCTGCAGAGAATGATTTGATGGGGTGGCTCAGGGATAGTTGTTATGTAGGTGTGGGATAGGCTTCCCTGAATAAATGAGTTTTCAGGGATCTCCTAAAGGTGGACAGGGTAGGGGCTGATCGGACATACTGGGGCAGGGAGTTCCAGAGGATGGGAGAGGCTCCCGACTGCATCTCTGGAGCTCAGCCACAGTGATCTTTGGGTTCTTCTTTACCTCTCTCACCAAGGCTCTTCTCCCCCGATAGCTCAGTTTGGCCGGACGGCCAGCTCTAGGAAGGATTCTGGTCGTCCCAAACATCTTCCATTTAAGGATTATGGAGGTCACTGTGCTCTTAGGAACCTTAAGTGCAGCAAAAAAATTTTTGTAACCTTGGCCAGATCTGTGCCTTGCCACAATTCTGTCTCTGAGCTCTTCAGGCAGTTCCTTTGACCTCATGATTCTCATTTGCTCTGACATGCACTGTGAGCTGTAAGGTCTTACATAGACAGGTGTGTGACTTTCCTAATCAAGTCCAATCAGTATAATCAAACACAGCTGGACTCAAATGAAGGTGCAGAACCATCTCAAGGATGATCAGAAGAAATGGACAGCACCTGAGTTAAATATATGAGTGTCACAGCAAAGGGTCTGAATACTTAGGACCATGTGATATTTCAGTTTTTCTATTTTAATAAATCTGCAAAAATGTCAACAATTCTGTGTTCTTCTGTCAAAATGGGGTGCTGTGTGTACATTAATGAGGAAAAAAATCAACTTAAATGATTTTAGCAAATGGCTGCAATATAACAAAGAGTGAAAAATTTAAGGAGGTTTGAATACTTTCCGTCCCCACTGTATATACACGTAAAATTGATATAGCAGCACATTCCAGTTACCGATGTAAAAAATATATAAAGACTCCATTTGAAAAAATTATTGAAAAATTAATAAATTATCAAAATAATATGATATGCATATAATGATGATGTATATAAATAGCATTGTTGCAACCTACAGTGCTCAACGCATTTCGCGGTACAGAACCACTTCCTTAGGAGCTGATGCATCCATATGTCTGCAAAAAATACAAATACCGATAAAATCTGGTTTTGATTTAAACATCAAAAAAGGGGGGATTGGATGAAGAAAAGAAAGGATGACTAGTCCTAATTACTGACATGGAGCTATGGTTCAAAGTTATGCAGTACTGCAAAACAGGGGCCACTAAGGTTGTTGTCTGTCCGAGGAGCTGAGGTAATGGAACTGCGCGTGGGGCGACTACTCACAAAGCATCCTCAGAAATAGAAATCTCCATGATTTATTGGATGGTGACAAGAAGTGATAAGTAATAACTTCAAAGGGGTCTGTAAGAATTGAAGTAAATAATGAGTGGCTTTCATATAGAGTAGTGCTAGAAGTAATTATAGACCCATATAGATTAGAGAATGTGTGAAGCGCAAAGGATATGCGACTAAGGTATACCATAAACCATATACTGATAGCAAAAAAGGTGAAACTATGGTGCAAACTGCAAGCATGGGCAGTCATACATATTGCAAAGAAGAAATAGACAACCCGTGAAGACATGGAGGAATTGGTGCAACAGAACAGGACAGTGTGTGTCCTAAGGTTACCTTGTGTGTCTACATGGTGGCATGGTCCACATGTAGTATGCAGCATATCCGAGTATGCAGTTCAAGGAGCTGTAGCAGTAGGGGGTGCTTTATAGATGCACAACACACCCGCAGGTCCCTGCCAGCCTCACGCTAGCATGATGAATGAGGAGAGACATCCCCATCCGAGCAGCGGCCGCCATCCATGATTTGGCGCCAAGATACTCCCCATGAGAATCAGCCAATGGGTGGAAGGGGCGCACACGTCATGACGACCAAATGACGTCATGCGTGCAGCGCCTGGTGGCGTGATGCCGATGCACAGCAGGAATTGTCCGCCCGATCCCTCGCATCCCATCGCTGAAGCAAAAGGGAGGAGAGGGGAGGGCACTTGGAGTTTTTATATATTTTTTATATCGGTAACTGGAAAGTTCTGCTATATCATTTTTATGTATATGCAGTACATCACTCACATTTTTGTAAATATTTTGTTATCTTTTCATGTGAAGAAATGACACTTTGCTACAATGTAAAGTAGTGAGTGTACAGCTTGTATAACAGTGTAAATTTGCTGTCCTCTCAAAATAACTCAACACACAGCCATTAATGTCTAAACCGCTGGCAACAAAAGTGAGTACACCCCTAAGTAAAAATGTCCAAATTAGGCACAATTAGCCATTTCCTCTCCCTGGTGTCATGTGACTCGTTAGTGTTACAAGGTCTCAGTTGTGAATGGGGAGCAGGTGTGTTAAATTTGGTGTTATTGCTCTCACTCTCTCATACTGGTCAAAGACATGTACGTACAGTAGCCAGAATTGAAAATGTAGGCGCAGGACATACATGACAGGGTGTAAGTAACTTACAGAGAAAACAGGGTTAAATAAAGTAGGTGGGGGTTGTAAAAAGTAGTAGACTTACCGGATTGGTGTATAAGTCAGTGGGGGAGGAGTGGTAGGTGAAGTCCACGAGGGGATTGAGACCAGAGGTCAGCAGTTGGAGGAAGAAGGCAGGTGAGAAGTTACCTCCCTCCCGCCCTTTTTAAAAAAAAAAAAAGAAAAAAAAAAAAGTTTTTTTCTGGTAGTAGGGAGGCTTAATAAAGGAAGATATGGCGGTTGGGCCCTTGGCGACAAGCATAAAATACCTGAGGTATTGAGAGAATGGGGATCCATTCTCAGGTTTTGAGTATTCCCGGTCAGTCTGGTTTTTAAGTTTAGACTATCGGGTAATAGGTTGTTGGGGGTCTGTGGTCAGTTAGTGGTCCTCAAGGCAATTTATGTCGGCTTGGGACAGATGCGAACCATAAGTATTACAGACCAAAAAGTGGAAATGGGGGTCGTCAGGGTCCTGCAACCAAGGAGTGGGATTGGAGCTGGATTAGTTTCAGAATAGTTTTTGAATATTTATGAATAATGTTTGAATAATAGGTTATTTATTGGTTTTGATAATAAAAGGCTGAGTAGGCCATTTACATCCAGCAGGTGTCAGTGTCATCATTTATTAGTAACGATAAGTTGGTATACATGTATGTTAGGGGTAGTGAGTTATCTGACTGCCCTAGTCAAGAACTCCCTGAGAATCTGAAAAAAAGAATTGTTGCTCTACATAAAGATGGCCTTGGCTATAAGAAGATTGCCAAGACCCTGAAACTGAGCTACAGCATGGTGGCCAAGACCATACAGTGGTTTAACAGGACAGGTTCTACTCAAAACAGGCCTCGCCATGGCCGACCAAAGGAGTTGAGTGCACATCACAGTACTTTACATTACATGCTGTTGTCCTTCTAACACACTACTCGGGGTGTCTGTACTGGATGGTTTGTACTGAGGGGTGTCTTTTTTTGGGGGGGGGGTCTGTATTGGGGGTGTGAACTGAGGGGTGTCTGTACTGAGGGCTGTCTCCAATTAAGGGAGTCTGTACTGAGACACGGGGGTGTACGTACTGGGGCGAGAGAGATGGTGTCTGTACTGGGGATGTCATACTGGGGGTCTGTACTGATGTGCTGTGTTCTGAGGGGTTAGGCTGGAAAGAGGATCTGTGCTGTGGTGGTAGGTTAGGAGGGGGGATCCAGCACTGTGGGGACAGTCTTTTGTGGGGACAACAGATTTGCACCAATAACTGAAGGCCAGCACTTGGCTTCTGTGGATGGCTTTTAAGGGTTAAAGGGGTTGTAAACCCTCATGTTTTTTCACCTTAATGCAAAACCTTTAAGAGCCCTTTCACGCGGGGGCGTTGTCGGCGGTAAAGCGCCGCTATTGTAAGCGGCGCTTTACCGTCGGTATGCGGCCGCTAGCGGGGCAGTTTTACCCCCCTGCTAGCGGCCGAGAAAGGGTTAAAACCACTGCAAAGCGCCTCTGCAGAGGCGCTTTGCCAGCGGTATAGCCGCGCCGTCCCATTGATTTCCCATTGATTTCAATGGGCAGGAGCTCCTTCACCGCTCCAAAGATGCTACTGGCAGGACTTTTTTTACCGTCCTGCCAGCGCATCGCTCCAGTGTGAAAGCCCTTGGGGCTTTCACACTGGAATTAAAGCAGCGGCTGTTTCTGGTCGGTGTGCAGGCGCTATTATTAGCGCCTGCAAACCGCCCCAGTGTGAAAGGACCCTTAGGTAAATACTGCAGTAATAGCAGACATATGTTCTCACTTTTCCCCTTAATGTAATTTATAGAAATATTAAAAAAAACTTATTTGATTGTGCCCCCAACTGTCTATTAAAGGGGTTGTAAACCCTCAGGGTTTTTCACCTTAATGCATTCTATGCATTAAGGTGAAAAACCTTTTGTGCTGCACCCCCCCCCCCCCAGACCCCTCCTTATTCTAAGCTGAGGCGATTGTTCCAGCGACGGGAACAAGCACAGCAGCTCCAGCCACTGTCTCGGGTCCTTATTGGATAGATTGATAGCAGCAGGAGCCATTGGCTCCCGCTGCTGTCAATCAAATCCAGTGACACAAAAGCCGGGGGTGGGGCCGAGTCCTGCTGTCTGTTTCAATGGATGCAGCAGCAAGACTCGGGAGCGTGCCCGCACGAGTGCCCCCTTGAAAAGTGTCTCCCTGAGAGGGCACTCGAGAAGAGGAGGAGCCAGGAGCACCACAGGGGGACCCCAGAAAAGGTGCATCAGGGCCACTCTGTGCAAAACCCTTGCACAGAGGAGGTAAGTATGACAAAACAAAAAAGAAACAAACCTTTAAAATCACTTTAATTATCCTTTTGGCAGGCTGAGGTAATGAGTGTTCATATTCACATTCATATTATAACATTCCATTCGTATAATAGCTTAGGTCCTTAGGACAATCAAATACACAATCACTTTGCCTGTGCTGGTCTAGGCTGTGCAATGGTTAGGATAAAGTCTATGATAAAAGTGGGAAAATAGGACAAGGGCAAATATATGAGCTTAGTATCCCAACCTACAGAATATCGTGTCCATGGATGAACTGCGGACAGGGCATGCTCTATTGCTTGTGGGACCAGCTGCAGATTGTTGTTGCATACCAGCTTCACTGCATCAACACACTTTAGACCTAAAGAAAAAAAAAAAAAACATAGTAAAAATTAAAATAACACATGTGGCAAAAAACATGCACTGGCCTTCTGAAATTTCCTTTTATGGTCCAAATGTATGCAGGAATATTCTTTTAAATTACATTTACATGCATTAATGTAGAGAGGATCATATATATGTATATATATATATTACAGTATCTCACAAACTCTGAAGAAATGACACTTTGCTACAGTGTAAAGTAGTGAGTGTACAGCTTGTATAAGGCCCCTTTTACATGTGCGGATCCGTATTCAGCCATACGCTTGCTCAGCAGGGATCGCTCCGTTGATCCCCGCTGAGCCGAGGGATGACAAGTCCATCTTTGCACACTATGCAGAAACGGACCTGCCAGATTTCTGCTCTCCTCAATGGGGGGGGGATCGGATTATTACGGACCGCCTATCTGTTTTTCATCTGATCCGCCAGACGAATGGAAAATAGGGTTTCCATCCGTCTGGATTTTGCGGGGTGGATCGGATGTCAGCAGACATGTTACTGTAGAAATCGAGTTATTTACTGTATTAATAACTATATTTCAATAATTCATATTGATGAGAAAAGTTCCAAGAAAAATCTGTTAAGTTCTCGTGTAAAACCTCCAAAATTGATTTAATGATCAATTAGCAAAATGTTACAAAAACAATGTCAAAATGTAGAATACAAAAATAGATTATTCTTAAAATAAAGTTTAAATCAGATATGTCTGTGTGTATATCTTGAGATCTGTGTGTGTGTGTCTTGATGGAGAGCTGTATTGTGATAGGGGGTCTTTTCCCCACAGCCTGTCTGTCCTCCTTCCATTAACCCCCACCTTTTTCCATAGAGGCTGGCTTTAAAAAGGTTCGTTATAGTCCCATAGAAAAGACCGGGAAATTTGAATTACTCCTTCCAACATTCCTAAGGGTGGGGCTATGAACTATGTGAGAAAAGCTATCGTTTAAAAATCATTTAACTTACAATATATACATTTCCTTTAAACATATAAAATCCTACATATCAGTATACATATATTTAAAATGCAGTGTTCTTATTACTATCCTAATCAAGAAATATAACAATGTAAAGAAACAGCTTATTCTTAACATACTGGAACTTTATGTCTTTGGGAAAGATTGTAACTTTATCTCTTACGATGGGGGAGGTGAATTAGTCGACACTAAATTGTATCCATATGTGAGATGAATCTCTCCCAAGAAATGCATACTTTTCCATACACAGAAGATATATATATTTATATATATAATTCAATTATCACAAGAACTCAACCATTCATAAATTCTGATATTCTAACAGTTACCGCTGACATCCGTCGCTCCATAGAGATATATGGAGCGGCCGCTCAGGTCTGCTGAAAAAACTGACAGGCGCATCTGAACGGTCCGCATGTGTGAAAGGGCCCTAGCATTGAAAGTTTGCCATCCCCTCAAAATAACTCAACACGCAGCCATTAATGTCTAAACCGCTGGCAACAAAAGTGAAAATGTCCAAATTGGGCCCAATTGGCTATCTTCCCTCCCCTGTGTCATGTAACTCGTCAGTGTTACAAGGTCTCAGGTGTGAATCGGGAGCAGGTAAGTATAACATGTTTGTTATTTTTTTAAAAACACAAAAAAAACAAAGCTTTACAATCACTTTAACCGCTTGCCGACCAGCTCACGCCGATATATGGCGGCAGAAGGGCACGTGCAGGCATATTAACATACCTGTATGTTTCCCTTTAGAAAGCGGTTTGCGGGCGTGCGCGCGCCACCATGAGCTCCGTGAGTATGTTCGCGTGTCCCGCGGACTCGTTGTCCGCAGGGATACTCGCGATCATCTCACAGTGAGGAAGAATGGGGAAATGCTGATGTAAACAAGCTCTTTCCTGTTCTGCCTAGTGACAGGACACTGATCACAGATCCCTGTAATCGGGAGCGGTGATCAGTGTCGTGTCACACATAGCCCCAGCCCCCTCATAGTTAGAATCACTCCCTAGGACACACTTCATCCCTTCACTGCCCCCTAGTGGTTAACTCCTTCACTGCCAGTCACATTTACACCTTAATCAATGCATTTTTAATCGCACTGATCGCTGTATAAATGTGAATGGTCCCAAAATAGCGCCAAAAATGTCTGATCTGTCCACCATAATGTCGCAGTCACAATAAAAATCGCTGATCGCCGCCATTAATAGTAAAAAAAAAAAAATAATAAAAATGCCATAAAACTATCCACTATTTTGTAGACGCTACAACTTTTGCGCAAACCAATCAATAAACTCTTATTGTGGTTTTTGATCAGCCTAAACTGAGGAAAAAAAATGTTTTTTTATATATTTTTTGGGGATATTTATTATAGCAAAAAGTAAAAAATAATGTGCTTTTTTTCAAAATTGTCGCTATTTTATTGTTTATAGCACAAAAAATAAAAACCGCAGAGGTGATCAAATACCACCAAAAGAAAGCTCTATTTGTGGGGTAAAAAGACGTCAATTTTGTTTGGGAGCCACGTTGCACGACTGCGTAATTGTCAGTTAAAGCGACGCAGAGCCGAATCGCAAAAAGTGCTCTGGTCTTTGTCCAGCCAAATAGTCCGGGTCTTAAGTGGTTAAACATCGTCAAAAGTATATTTATCTATTTTAGTTAGGTTTCGTTCTTGTTGTAATCCAGAAGATGGTGCAGTTGAGCCCATCTCTGTTAGTGTGTGTAAATCGACAACATTTTGTTATATCTGTTTAAGAAGTTCAAAAAATACCCCGTTGATCTTGATAAGATAAGATGTGCTTTCTGCCTGTGTTGTTGACAATTACATTATTCTCTGCTATCTTTGAGGACTTCAGAACTATGGTCCTCTATGCTATGGAGAATATGAATCACAGCCATTGGCTGCCAGCGCTGATCGGATGCGGGTCAGGTCCTGGCATTCCAACATGCCTGTTCGACAGAAGATGGTTGTGAAACCGGCTTATGTAGAACAGACAGCTTTAAATATGGGCTGAAAGTCATCTGGTTCATGCCCATATGACGGATATTGGCTGATCTTCGACTTGTGTGTACAAGGCTTTACTCTTTGAAGAGTCAGGTTCTTATCTGTGATGAACATCAGCGATTATGAACTTGTAACTTCTGAGTTCATCCAGAAAGCTATTTATTCAGCTATGACTGATAAATGAAGTGAATCATTTTCCTGAATGAAGACTGGAGTGCTCATTGCTGTACACCAGGGGTCCTCAAACTACGGCCCGCGGGCCACATGCGGCCCGCTGAGGACATTCATCCGGCCCAATCCACCCAGGGCCGGATTCCCGACAATCCAGGCTCGGGCCGGGGCCAGGTCGGCTCGGCTTCGGCAGGGAGCATATCCGCTCCGCTCTGCTCAAGCCGCCTCCCCCACACCAGTAATGGAGGGCTCCGTGTGCCGCGCTGCATGCTGGGAAGTGTAGTTCCCAGCACAGTCCCGCACGGAGACAGGAGGCGCGAAGAGTGACAGAGAGAGCGGAGGCTTCAAGCAACAGCCTACAAACAGGTGAGGACCCCACTGTCCCCCTGTCCACCCCTCTGTCCCCCTGTCCACCCCTCTGTCCCCCTGTCCACCCCTCTGTCCCCCTGTCCATCCCTCTGTCCCCCTGTCCATCCCTCTGTCCCCCTGTCCACCCCTCTGTCCCCCTGTCCATCCCTATGTCATCCTGTCCCCCTGTCCATCCCTCTGTCATCCTGTCCCCCTGTCCACCCCACTGTCCCCCTGTCCACCCCTCTGTCCCCCTGTCCACCCCACTGTCCACCCCTCTGTCCCCCTGTCCACCCCTCTGTCCCCCTGTCCACCCCTCTGTCCCCCTGTTCACCCCTCTGTCCCCCTGTCCACCCCACTGTCCCCCTGTCCACCCCTCTGTCCCCCTGTCCACCCCACTGTCCCCCTGTCCACCCCACTGTCCCCCTGTCCACCCCACTGTCCCCCTGTCCACCCCACTGTCCCCCCACTGTCCCCCTGTCCACCCCACTGTCCCCCTGTCCACCCCACTGTCCCCCTGTCCACCCCACTGTCCATCCCACTGTCCCCCTGTCCATCCCACTGTCCCCCTGTCCACCCCACTGTCCCCCTGTCCACCCCTCTGTCCCCCTGTCCACCCCACTGTCCCCTTGTCCACCCCACTGTCCATCCCACTGTCCCCCTGTCCATCCCACTGTCCCCCTGTCCATCCCACTGTCCCCCTGTCCACCCCACTGTCCCCCCTCTGTCCCCCCCTCTGTCCACCCCACTGTCCCCCCCTCTGTCCCCCTGTCCACCCCACTGTCCACCCCAACGTCCCCCTGTCCACCCCACTGTCCCCCTGTCCATCCCACTGTCCCCCTGTCCATCCCTCTGTCCCCCTGTCCACCCCACTGTCCCCCTGTCCACCCCACTGTCCCCCCCTCTGTCCCTCTGTCCACCCCTCTGTCCCCCTGTCCACCCCTCTGTCCCCCTGTCCATCCCTCTGTCCCCCTGTCCATCCCTCTGTCCCCCTGTCCACCCCTCTGTCCATCCCACTGTCCCCCTGTCCATCCCTCTGTCCCCCTGTCCATCCCCTCTATATATTATTATTTATTATTCATTCTTTTATTCTTTTGCACTACAAAAAAGATGTGTGCATAGGAATTTAGGAATTAGTTCATATTTTTTTTAAACTATAGTGTGGCCCCCCAACAGTCTGAGGGACCGTGAACTGGCCCCCTGTCTAAAAAGTTTGAGGACCCCTGCTGTACACCATCACAATTCAACATATTTCTGTGGCCAGGAGTACCAGGTGCTTGCATACTGCCGTGGACAGTATCCTGTATAATTCAATGATAGGCTGACAGCCACTATGGCTGTATGAAGGCAACAGCACATTCAAGCAGTTACATACAGTATGTACAGGGACAGATAAGCGGTCCTGGATGCAAACTGTCTGCTGTTCATCTGTCCCTTTACAAAGGTAACCCATCATACATGCATACAGCCATGGAATCTGTCAGCCTGTCCGAATTTCCAAAATTAGGAATTTCCGAAATTAGGAATTTCCGCATTTTTAATTTCCGCGTTTCCGAAATTACGAATTTCCGAATTTTCAAATTTCAGAAATTCGAATATTTGAAATTTCATAAATGTAAAAATTTGAAAATTTGGAAATTTGAAAATCCAAGAATAAGAATGAAAATCTGAACATTCGAAAATCTGAAATAATAACTAACTAATAATAAATATTAAATTATAGGTATTGGAATTTCCTTTCAAATTTGGCTGATAGTGAATGTAGCGAGTGTGAATTTTTCCGAAGTTACGAATTATCTGAAATAACGAATGCCGAACAGCCAAATTTGAAAGGAAATTCCAATACCTATAATTTAATAGTTAGTTATTATTTTGAATTTTACTGATTTTCTTTCTTTTTTTCAGATATTCGAATTTTCGGATTTTCAAATTTTTGAATTTCTGTAAATTCGGAAATTTGAAATTCGGAAATCCGAAAATTTGAAATTCGGAAATCCGAAAATTCAAAAATCCAAATTCTCGTTTTTCCGAATTTTCGAAAAAAGCAAAAAACGAATGAAATGAAAACAAACACATTTTTTGTCAGTGCACATGTCTACAGTGCACTAACATACTGAGGGTTCATTCACATGGGGAGCATAATGCACACACTGTTGTGCTTGTGCTCTGCAGTGCATTGTTACAAAGCATCACAGTGTTGATTTTGTTTGTTTTTATGAAACATTTTTCAAATGATATTTATTCAAATCTGTGTATTGCGACATGTTTACATGTGTTGTAAATGTATGCCTGGATATTTTGTCTCAATGCACACTAAAGCAACACACACATGGCACTGTGAATTGTGCATTACCACAATGCATAGGTGTGAAGCCAACCCACAGATTTTTTCTATAAAATGTCTTATTTAGTTTTGCATACATTTGGTTTTCACAATTTTGCAAAAAAGCCAACATTTAAATTTTACAAACAATGGATTTTTTTTGTAGCACCCTTGTCTCTTGAACAGTGCTTGAGGTAAATTTACTTATGCTAGGTGGTAGTCAGACTGGCTATTGTGTAGTATTTAGTGATGGCTTCTGTTAATTCCATTCTAAATTGTGGCTTCTACCTTCTGTCAGTAGGTGGCGCTGTTGCCTTTGACATTAGAGTGATGAGTTACAGTGAAGTTCAGGTTAGGATAAACATACTTTTCTCAGCCAATCATATTTGTGGCTAAACATGCTGGGAAAAGCTATTTAATGCAAAGAAGTCAGGTGATCAGAGAGTGTGTTCCTGCCCAGGGCTATGGCCTGGGTGGATGGTGTACGTAGAGTTCCTGGCTGCTAGGCCCAAAGTCTGGGGCCTATCCAGGTGGCTGCCGGCTGCTAGGCCTAACCGTGACCTATCTGGGTGTTCAAGTTTATGCAGAGGAAAGTCTGCCAAAGATCCAGAAAGCCTGCCAAAGATCCGGAAACGATTCTAGAGGGATGGAGTTCTAAGGAAGCACCAGAGGTGAGTTTCATGAGCTGGATTCTATGAACTGGCTGGAAGGACTTCAGAGAGAACTCATCCAAAGGAATCAGTGCATGAAGCAGTGAGTAACATTCAGTTACTAGAGGAGACAGCTTGTACAAAGTACAGATGTGCTGGTTCAGCTTAAAGGCTTTTATTTCTGTATTGCTGTCTGCCTTACTTATTTTTGTCTGAGGAGTCCGCCAATCTGCCAGTTACTTATCACTACTAAGGGTGCCCTATTCCCTTTTCTCCCGCATTTTTCCTGTTTGAGAAATAAGCTTCTCTATTGTTTAAAGCATAAAAGTGACTGGTGCCCAACCTTCTTTCTGGTTCATATCCCACCATGCCCAAAAATCTGTACCCTGAGAATGCATGCCAGCCTTCCTTACCCCCGGTAGTTACTATTAGACTCCCGGAAAGTCGGGGTAGGCGCTACAATTAATACAGTTTTATTTTTTAGATTTAGTAGTAATTCTGTAATTTAGGCTGTGTTTTTAAGCTCTTATAATGATTTTAGTGTATTATTATTTTAGAAAATAATGTTTTAATAAAGATTTGCACAACTAACAGCACCATCTTTTTATTCCACAAATCCTTTGGTTTCATAAAATGTTTTGGTTGCGGGTTGTTTTACAAACTTCCAAAGCTGTGGGTAAAATATATTGAAACATGATAAAGTGAAAACTAGCAAAAAAATGGTTTGGCCACCTCAGTGGAAAGCAGGGCCCAACACTGAAAGAGTTAAAACCTCTTCATTTAACCGGTTCCCGACCGGCCGCCGCTGCGGCAGGTTGGCTCCCCTGGATGAGCCGTCATAGCTGTACGTCGGCCCTTTAAGTGGCTGTAGGAGGCGCGCGCACGCCCGCAGCGTGTGCCCAGAGCCAGTGCGAGTGCCCGGTGGTCGCGATGACTGCCGAGCACCCACGATCGCTCGTGACAGAGAGAGAACCATGACCTGTGTGTGTAAACACACAAATCCTGGTTCTCCCAGGGGAGGGGGGACAGATCGTGTGTTCATACTAAGTATGAACACCGATCTCTCTCCTCCCCTAGTCGGTCCCCCCCCACAGTTAGAACACACCTAGGGAACACAGTTAACCCCTTGATCGCCCCCTAGTGTTAACCCCTTCCCTGCCAATGACATTTACACAGTAATCAGTGCAATTTTTATAGCACTGATTGCTGTATAATTGTCAATGGTTTCCAAAATGTGTCAAAAGTATCCAATTTGTCCGCCGCAATATCGCATTTCCGATAAGAATCGCAGATCACTGCCTTTACTAGTAAAAAAAGAAATAATAATAATAAAATGCCATAAATCTATCCCCTATTTTGTAGACGTTAAACTTTTTTTTTTACCAAAAATATGTAGAATATATATCGGCCTAAACTGAGGAAAAAAAATTTTTTTTTGAAAAAAAATTGGGATATTTATTATAGCAAAAAGTAAAAGATATTGGGGTTGATTTACTAAAGGCAAACCCACTTTGCACTGCAAGTGCACTTGGAAGTGCAGACGCTGTGGATCTGAGGGAAAGATGTGAAATGAGGGGAAGCTCTGCTGATTTTATCATCCAATCAGGTATCCAGTCAAGCAAGAATGCTGTTTTTTATTTTCCTCGCATGTCCCCCTCAGATCTACAGCGACTGCACTTCCAAGTGCACTTGTAGTGCAAAGTTAAACCCCATTGTGTTTTTTTTTTTTAATTGTCGCTCTTCTTTTGTTTATAGCGCAAAAAATAAAAACCGCAGAGGTGATCAAATACCACCAATTATTTGTGGGGAAAAAAAGGGCGTTAATTTTGTTTGGGTACAGCGTCGCACCACTGCGCAATTGTCAGTTAAAGCGACGCAGTGCCGTATCGCCAAAAATGGCCCGGTCACTGAGCACCCAATTCTTCCAGGGCTGAAGTAGTTAAACTTACAGTATAAACGTGTAAATAGTCAAAAGTCATTCAATAAAATTAAACCAGAATAATTATATTTTTGCCATAAAGAAACATATTTACAATTTTCAAATTACTCACTTTGTAAATAATATTCCTCTCCATAACTTTGTCGTACTTCTTCTGTAGTTTTTTCCCAAGCCCTTTTTAAATCTGCTTTTAAAGCTTGTGTATTTGTTATCTGGGTGTTGAAAAATCCTGGCTCAATGATGCACACCTTCACTCCAAATGGCTTCATTTCACGCCTGTAGAAACATACATTATAAGCAAGTTTGAGGATTTATTCATTTACCAGTTTTAAAATGTTGTGGATTTAAAGTAGATGTCCAGGTTCACCTTCTTCTGTGCCATCTGCTTCTGCCAGTGGTGCTTTGTGAAAACAATTGTTCCCCTTTCTATTTAACCCCTCCTCTTCCTTTCCCAATTTTTGAACAGTTGACTTTTTTATTAAAGTGCATTCTGTTTCCCATGTGGTATACACAACTTCCACAGAGCCAGGTTTAACTGGATAAAAAAGAGAAGACTTCATCCCTCCATAACTCCTTGTTTACACTGAAGTGTAAATTCCTCTGCAGCTGACACAACTGTGCTGTGCTGCTCACTATATGCCTACCTCCCAACTGTCCCTGATTTCGAGGGACTGTCCCTGATTTGGAGCAATGTCCCTCTGTCCCTCTTTCCTCCTCATTTGTCCCTCATTTTGGTCTGATCTATATAGTTGTATATAAAATGCACTTTTTATCTTTCAAAAAGTGTTTCTCAGTGCTAAACATTTCATCTAATTTCTAAATTGCTGCATTTGCACATTTTAAAAGCCAATATAAAGAAATAGTAGTGGTAAAAAAAAGCACTTCGGCTCTCGGCTGCTGCCGCCGCCATCCTCGGTAAGGGGATAAGGAAGTGAAGCCGTGCGGCTTCACTTCCTGGTTCCCTACTGCGCATGCGCGAGTCGCGCTGCGTGTCCTCTCAGGTCCCTGCTGTATTCTGTGTCTCACAGAATACAGCGGGGAAAGACGGGGTAGGCGGCGGAAGTGGCGTAGGTCACCGCAATCACCGCGGTGATCTATGCCCGGAAGTGGGAGCAAATACCTGTATTAGACAGGTATCTGCTCCATCCTCCCCCCTGAAAGGTGCCAAATGTGACACCGGAGGGGGGGTGGAATCCAGAAAGTGGAAGTTCCATTTTTGGGTGGAACTCCACTTTAAGTTCCACCGTTCTACAGTTTGGGGTATCCCATGCGCCCACCCCTATCCAAGTTCCTGTTAAAAAAAAAACCCACAAAGAAACCCCTAGACTGATCTTTCAGCTAGTGGAAGAATGCAGAAAATGCCGTGTGCCTGGCTGTGCGTGTTGTGAGTGGGGAGAAAAGGGCCAAAATTACCAGTGGCTCCTGCAGGGGTAGCTCTACAGCTGTACTTTCCTAAGCTGCTTTATATCCAAAGTGATATCACATTTCACAGTACATGCCAGAGATATAGATGACGACTGCAGCTACACGATTTTTTGACTGTTTTGCTTCTGCAATCTAAGCACTGAAAGTGTGATCTCCATAACTGTACCAGTTGTGGTGAGATAACATAGCTAACAGTCTAACTGGCAGACACTGGCAGACAGTGACTCAAGCTAAATGGCATCCAAAAAAAACTTTTGCGTATCATAACAGATGATTATCAGGTCAAAAAAATCAAAGTGTAAAGTCTAGCTCCAGCAGAATACAGCACATGTGATCAATGAAGATTAAAGAATGAAGAAGGATGGGACTAACTACACACAGCATTCCCTAGCTATTGGGTCTAGGTTCACATCTATGTGGCTGTGCTTGATGTATTTTTCAGGCACGTTTTGCAGTGCATTTTGTGTTTTTAAACCCTTGTTTTTTTATGCGTTTTTGCATGCAGTTTTCATGCATTTTGAGTTTTACAGGGTTTTTTTCTCTTTAAACGCACTGTAAACACACTGTATATAGCCGTTTGCTAAACAGGGGCTGGGAAGCCAGCCGCCGCGTCCTTAACAACCGATGAGTCATCAGCTGTCAGTGGGGTTCCCCACTGACAGCTGAATGTAAGAAAAAAAAAAAACGTGAAAAAAAACGGCGTAGGGTCACATCATACCCATTCACATGGGGGGGGGGCAGGATCTAGAGGCCCCCTTCTTAAAGGGGGGCTTCCAGATTCCAATAAGCCCCCCGCCCACAGACCCCAACAACCACCGGCCAGGGTTGTCGGGAAGAGGCCCTTGTCCCCATTAACATGGGGGCAAGGTGCTTTGGGGGGCAGAGCCCCCCATGTTGAGGGCATGTGGCCTGGTATGGTTTGGGAAGGGGGGGGCGCTCGCTCGTCCCCTCCCTTTTCTGACCTGCTGGGCTGCATGCTCGGATAAGGGTTTGGTGTGGATTTTGAGGGGGACCCCACGCCATTTAAAAAAAAAATTGGCATGGCGGGGGTCCCCTCCGAATCCATACTAGACCCGAAGGGCCTGGTATGGACCTGGGGGGGCCCACACCATTTTTTTAGCGATTTTGTATAAAAAAAAAAAGCTGATGACTCATCAGTTGTTAGCGATGCAGTGGCCGGTTTCCCGGCCCCCTGCTTAGCAACCTGCTATATACAATATTAAAATAAAAACTGAAAAAAACTGAAAAATGCAAAACACATCAAAAATCACATCACAAACACAACACGTGCGTTTCTGGTGTGACTCCACTGAAGTCTATTACCCGCAAATCGCAGGAAAAAAGTCCTTGACCCTTTCTCTGAAATTCATACCCCGGACCCCTCTGTACTCTGTAAATAATGTATTCCTGACCCGTGCACCCTGTAAATTACACACTACAGAACACTGAGCATTACACACTCCTGACACCTGCACTATATGCATTGAGTAATTCTGACCCTTGTACCCTTTGCTTTAAGTGCACCTGAGACCTGTGCTCTGTGTTACACATTTCTGACCCTGCACCGTGGTTGTAATGTACTCCTCTGTGTGGTACTGATCCCTGCACTCTATGCATTACGGACTTCCAATCACTGCATTCTGTGTGTTAGATACTTCTGTCCCATGAACCATTTGCATTACGTACTCCTGAGACCTGCGCTTTGTGCATTATACTGTATATTTCTGACCCCTATCCTCTGTGCTTTCTGTTTATAAACTCCTGACTTCTGAAATCTGTGTTCCATATTCCTGATCCTGGAACTCTGTGTGTTACACACTCAAAACCTCTGCACTCTGTGTATTAAGCCTTCCTGACTCCTGTGTGTTAAAGTGGTGTTCCAGCCAAAATGTTATTTTTTTTATTTTTAAAAGTCAGCAGCTGCAAACACTGTAGCTGCTGACTTTTAATAAGGACACTTACCTGTCCAGGGAGCCCTCAATGTCAGCCCCCCCGAGGCCGATTTATCCATCGGATCGGGTGCAGGTGCTGCCATTCCAACTAAGAGAAACCAGCAGTGGAGCCTTGCGGCTTCACTGCCGGTTTCCGACTGTGCATGAGCGAGTCGTGCAACACTTTGTGAATGACCAGCTTGTCTTCTGGGACACACATGTCCCAGAAGACAACAGGGGGGCTCGCCGCAGAAGAGGATGTGACATCCTCGGCCGTGGCCCGGCTGGATCTGAAGTACTCTTAGTACTTCCAAAAAAGGTAGGTTAGAAAGTAAAAAAAATTTTTTAAATATACAAAAATGAGGGGTGGAGAGGTGGTCTTTCGTTTAAGACCACCTCTCAAAATTGGGTGGAACTCCGCTTTAAGTACATCTGACCCCTGCACCCTTTGCTGTGGGTACTCCCGATCCCTGCACTCTACTGTATACATTATGCATTTCTTATCCCTGCACTGTGCATAATATTTTTGTAAAATTTTAGTGGACTGCCATCTGCTCTCACTGCAAGATCTGCCTGTGTACAGGTTTGAATCAGAACTACTCATACCATAAAAAGAATTCCAGCCTGTTTTGTCAAATGTTCAAAACAGAAGTCTGGGAAAGGTCCAAAAGGTGCTGGCCAATCTGTCACCAGGCAGCATACCGTGCACAGCAGGAGCTGGCTGGGGCATGTAGTCCCACCCACCGCTCTCTTCACCCTTTATTTCCATTGGCTTGCAGCGCATTTCCCACCTGGGGCTTGGGGGAGGAGCTTTGCCCGGGCCCTGGAGAGCAGAGAGCTTGTACATTGCTGTGTAGCTGCCTGCCTGCTCTATTTTACCCCCAGTTCACACATATGCGGTGCAGAAAACACTGCGATCCCTGTGCGTTTCCCACACCCCATTGCATTCACACTGTTTTGTGACCTCCTGCGGGTGTCAACTCAAAGATAACAAGACCCCAAAAGAAGGTTGCAAATGCAGTGTTTACCTGAACCAGAATGCATATTGTTTTTCCGGTGTGGTCCAAAAAAAAGGTGCCTGCACTTCTTTGGTGCGATGCGGTGCAATTTGAGCCCATTCAAAATTCAATTCAAAAGGTTGGGGATTGCTGCTTTAGAGGACCAGGTCTGTATTACTATATTACACCTTAATTAATGCAATGTTAATGTTTTGTTGCTAACTTGCTTTCTTTGAAAACAAAGGATGGTTCATGTTATGTAGAGTGTTTTGTTATCTATTAAAAAATGTTATAAAATTCCTCTTTTTTCCTGCCCCGGGATGGTTCTTTTTGCACCTGCTCAGTTTCGACACCAAGGCTTGGTTCACACCTCTACGGGTGTGGGAAATGCAGCGATACTCACAACCACCCGCAGTGAAAAAGTGCTGCTCTGTAAAAACACACAGGGCTGCCATTCATTCTGAACGGCACCCCCACACATGTAAAATCGCAGTGCGTGTACAGAAACTGCAGGGAAATTTCCCTGCGGGGCGCATTTTGAAAAAAGTACAAGCACCTTTTAATGTGGGAAACACAGGCACGGAAACCCATTAAAATGAATGGTCTGCTGTGCCTGCGCAAAGGCGGCCGAGAGAAACGCACATATATGAACCTAGGTTAAGACTGGACTATAGCTAACCTTACTGGGAAACATTCATAAAAACTGGAAGAAGGAAAAACTGAAATCAGGTTCAATTTTCAAGAGGACCCGAGAAAATAGAATTACGCATGTGATTGCCTACTATGGGTAACACATATAGTTTTTCCTTTTTCCAGTCTTTTTGAATTTGGCACCAATTTATTTTAATTAAAAAACTTTTACTTAGTATCTGCTGCTGAACTACCCCCAGAACAAAAAATGATGTATGGCCCTGCTCCTTTTTGTCAGATATATAGACTTGTATGGAAATTATATTAACTATTTTAGTAAGAATTTCCTTCTTGTGTCCCAGTACAGTAATCATTTTCTTATTTGGGTCCTAGAATTACAAATGTTACATTCCTGAGCTACACAATAACAAGTCTACTGTATGTAATAACATCTTAACCCATTTTTATGCAGAAGTAAAACTACCGTATTTAAAAGCTCACCTGAGGGTGTCTGAGAAGGATTCTACTCCATACTTGGACAAGCAATATCCTCCAGACGTTAGAGTAAACCTTCCTGCAATACTGGCTATATTGACCACGCGCCCTCTGGCTTTCCGGATAAATGGTAAGAGGTTGAGTGTAACATCAACCAACCCCAACAGATTAATATCAAGGACTTTTGCAAAATCAGCTTTAGTCATCCATTCATTGGGACTGCATGGTATACTGACTCCTGCATTGTTTACTAGGCCCCAGAGTCCTGAAAAAAAGTGCATGTATATTTAGTCATTAATGTATTGATTGATACACATTATTTCTGTAAAGCAATGACAACAGGAGTGTATGTGTGTATATATATATATATATATATATATGTAAAAAATATATGAATGACTTTTTTTCCAGTGGGAACACAGTTCCGGCACCTCCAGCACTCAATGTATGTAATAGCAAGGGGTGTGGGGTGTGCTGGAGGGTCTATTGATGCTGGCTGCTGGGGGGGTCTATTGTCAATGGTGGGGATCAGTTTTTGTGTAAGGGTCTATTGTTGCTGGTGGGGGATCTATTGTTGCTGGTAGGAATCTACTGTTGAGGGAGAGGTCTATTGTTACTGGCTGCTTTAGGGTCTTTTGATGCTGGCTGTTGGGAGATCTGTTGTTAGGGGGGACTAATGTTACTGGGGTGGATCTTATGTTGCTGGGTGTGGTATTTTGTTATGGGTGGCCCATTGTTGCTGTGTTGGGGGTCTATAGTTGTTTGGGGGATCTATTGTTGCTGGGGTGGGGTCTATTATTGCTGCATGATGCATGATTCAAATCATGTCCAATCAAGTTGTAGAAACATCTCAAGGATGATCAGTGGAAACAGGATGCACCTGAGCTCAATTTTGAGTGCCATGGCAAAGGCTGTGAACACTTACGTACATGTGATTTTTTTTCGTTTTTTATTTTCAATAAATTTGCAAAGATTTCAAACAAACTTCTTTCACGCTGTCATTATGGGGTATTGTTTGTAGAATTTTGAGGAAAATAATGAATTTAATACATTTTGGAATAAGGCTGTAACATAACAAAATGTGGAAAATGTTGGTGTGAGATGAGAAGTTCTTGTCTCACTGCCAGAGCACAAGGCTGTATACTATTTGTAGCTGAGGCTACATACATTGTATATACTGTACCCAGTGGGTGCACCTGCTAGTGTAGAAAATAGTTTGTTTGGGCCAGACTGGCCCAAGAGAACTAGTTAAAGAGACAGTTAACCTGGAATTCAACCTTAAAGTGGATGTAAACCCCCATATATACCCAGTGAAGTGAACAGCCCCAGATGATACACAGGGATGAAACAAATCTCCCTACATGAGTTTTACATGTATATCTGGTATATCTGCTGTCTTCATCTTTATATACTGTTTAGAACGTGCACATTGTGTTAGGAGATTTTCTCTTCATGGTTAGCACTGCAGTGAAGCCTGGGCATACAGTCAAGACAGCTGATTGAAAGAAAGGCACACACCCCCTCTCCTCATAGGTAGAGACTTTCAGCTGTGTCCCTTGAATAGTTCAGGGCTCTGCTAATCTATTTATAGCATCCACCCCAACACAAAACTCCACCTGCTTTTATCATATGTGATGGAACTTGTCAGGAGTTATCAGGCTGATAGCAGAAGAATGGAGAAGGAGAAAGCTGCAGGACATAGTGTTTGAAGAGAGATAACAAAACACTGTAGATAAATGCACCCAGTTCAAATTTCATGAATCGGTTTACATCTACTTTAAATTAACTAGAAAAGCCAATGCATTGCCCCATCATATTACATGTTTTATATTGCTTATAAAGAGATTGAAAATGTAAACTCTGACCTTGTTCTCCAACAATCGAAGACACCCATTTGGCTGCACTGCTAACACTCTCACTGTCAGTGACATTTAAAATGACAGTCTGCAGTCTACTGGAGGTCTCTTTTTTCAGATTTTCAGCTCCTGTCTCTCCCAGGCATGCAGCCAGAACCCTCATCCCTCGTCTGTCCAGGTTCTTTGCCAGAATATTTCCAAATCCTGTGTCACATCCAGTAATGAAGACATATTTGCCTCTGAGATTGTCCAGGATTAGACTTTGTCTGTACCATCTGTACAAGAAGAGCAAACCCAACACTACCAGCAAAGGGAGCCACATGATGAATCAGCAGTAGGATCCTTCTCACTGCAAATTAAAATCAGAAAATTAGCCAGATAATAAGATTATATTAGTCACATGTGCCTGTTTAAATAATACTGCCTGTCTTGTGAGTAGTGATGTGTTTACATGTCTACTTTCTGTAATGCACAGAAGAACTTTGGGGAAGCATTAAATGAGTGATAAGGGAGACTGTGGAGAAGTCTAGGCAAACAATATATAAATAAAGAGGGAGACTTAAGGAAAGCTCCAGATGATACAATCCACTAGCAAGCTGGGGGGCACTTGTGCAGGCTTGCTCCTGAGCTGCATTGTGCGCATCTATTGACACACAGTGCTGCTCGCCCCCCCCCCTCCCAGCTTCCTCATCACTGGATTTGATTGACAGTCAGGGCAGCCATCAGAAATTTTGGGACTCCTTACACAGCTTTAGGCCTGCCGCCCCCAGCCTGACCACCTACATTACCCAGAGTGCAGAGTTTAAGGCATAGTTCACCTTTACCATAAAACTGCCTATGCAAATAAGGGAAGTCTGTAAATAAAAATAAACTGTGGAGCTCTGACTAAAGTTGAATAATGACCTTGCTATATGTGTAGACCATTTACATGCCTCATGTATGGTTTGGCTCTGAAGAACAAGGTGCTACCTTTAATACATTTGGCTTGTCTTTGTCCCCAGTCACCAACTCCAAGAAATTTTGTAAAGGGCCTACAGGAAATGGGGGGAGAAAGAATATAGACGGGGAGTGAGGAGAGAAAGAGAGCAGAGGGGGGAGTGAGGAGAGAGAGAGCAGAGGGGGGAGTGAGGAGAGAGAGAGCAGAGGGGGGAGTGAGGAGAGACAGAGCGCAGAGCAGAGGGGGGAGTGAGGAGAGAGAGAGCAGAGGGGGGAGTGAGGAGAGAGAGAGAGCAGAGGGGGGAGTGAGGAGAGAGAGAGCGCAGAGCAGAGGGGGGAGTGAGGAGAGAGAGAGCAGAGGGGGGAGTGAGGAGAGAGAGAGAGCAGAGGGGGGAGTGAGGAGAGAGAGAGAGCAGAGGGGGGAGTGAGGAGAGAGAGAGCGCAGAGCAGAGGGGGGAGTAAGGAGAGAGAGAGCAGAGGGGGGAGTGAGGAGAGACAGAGCGCAGAGCAGAGGGGGGAGTGAGGAGAGAGAGAGCAGAGGGGGGAGTGAGGAGAGAGAGAGCAGAGGAGGGAGTGAGGAGAGAGAGAGCACAGAGCAGAGGGGGGAGTGAGGAGAGAGAGAGCAGAGGGGGGAGTGAGGAGAGAGAGAGCAGAGGGGGGAGTGAGGAGAGAGAGAGAGCGAGCAGAGGGGAGAGTGAGGAGAGGGAGAGAGCAGAGGGGAGAGTGAGGAGAGGGAGAGAGCAGAGGGGAGAGTGAGGAGAGGGAGAGAGCAGAGGGGGGAGTGAGGAGAGAGTGCAGAGGGGGGAGTGAGGAGAGAGAGAGAGAGTGCAGAGGGGGGGAGTAGCAGTGACGTACCGAAGGGGGCAGGGGCGGTCCGCTCTGAGTGACACACTTTGGGGGGTGTCAGGCACTGCCCAGGGACCCCGGTGCATGCGGGGCCCCTGCAATTTCCATGTCATCTCATCAAGTTAGGATGTCCCTCGGGGATGTTAACTATCTCCTGAGGCATCCGGAGGTGGTGGGCAGGGTTGGGGTGTGGCTGCCTCCTCTACTGTCTCTATATCACCCTAACCTGTCTCTATATCACCCTAACCTGTCTCTATATACCACACTAAGCTGTCTCTATATACCACCCTAAACTGTCTCTATATATCACCCTAACCTGTCTCTATATACCACTAAACTGGCACTATATCACCTAACCTGCCAGTATACTACCCTAATGCCACTTGACAGGGGGCATGGTGAGAGAGAGAGTGCAGAGGGGGGAGTGAGAAGAGAGAGAGTGAGTGCAGAGGGGGGAGTGAGGAGAGAGAGAGGGTGCAGAGGGGGGAGTGAGGAGAGAAAGAGAGCAGAGGAGGGAGTGAGGAGAGAAAGAGAGCAGAGGAGGGAGTGAGGAGAGAAAGAGAGCAGAGTGGGGGTGAGGAGAGAGAGTGCAGAGGGGGGAGTGAGGAGAGAGAGTGCAGAGGGGGGAGTGAGGAGAGAGAGAGTGCAGGGGGAATGATGAGAGAGAAAGAGAGAGCAGAGGGGGGAGTGAGGGGAGAGAGAGAGAGTGCAGGGGGGAATGATGAGAGAGTGCAGAGGGGGGGAGTGAGAAGAGAGTGAGTGTGGAGGGGGAGTGAGGAGAGGGGGGAGTGAGGAGAGAGTGCAGAGCATGGAGTGAGGAGAGAGAGTGCGGTGCATGGAGTGAGGAGAGAGAGTGCAGAGCGTGGCATGAGGAGAGAGAGTGCAGAGCATGGAGTGAGGAGAGAGAGTGCAGAGGGGAAATGATGAGAGAGCACAGAGGGGGGAGTGAGGAGAGAGAGTGCAGAGGGGGAGTGAGGAGAGAGCGTGCAGAGGGGGGAGTGAGGAGAGAGAGGGCAGAGGGGGAGTGAGGAGAGAGAGTGCAGAGGGAGGAGTGAGGAAAGAGAGAGAGTGCAGAGGGGGGAGTAAGGAAAGAGAGAGAGTGCAGAGAGGGGAGTAAGGAAAGAGAGAGAGTGCAGAGGGGGGAGTGAGGAGAGAGGGTGCAGAGGGGGGAGTGAGGAGAGAGAGAGAGAGAGAGAGAGAGAGGGCAGGGGGAGGAGAGAGAGGGCAGGGGGGAGGAGAGAGAGACTGCAGAGGGGGAATGAGGAGAGAGAGACTGCAGAGGGGGAGTGAGAAGAGAGAGAGTGCAGAGGGGGAGAGACCCTGACAACACTGACCTAAGGATAGCCCATGGCACCCTACAGAAAAAAATACAAACAAACACTTAAAAAGAAAAAGCAAAACTTTATCTCCAAAAACCTGCAACAGCTGGAAGAGGCACTTCTGGAAAATACTTTCTGGGAAATATGAAAGAATATTGGCTCAGCACCCAGGAAAAACAGCCTCCACATCCAAAATGGCGACATCTGGCTCAACTACTTTAAGAACCTCTACAAAGATATTCCAAAAGAGGCTCTAACTGTAGAACAAAAAGACATCATCAAAAGACTAAATGATATGGAGGAAAAAATTAAGGACTTCCAGGACCCCTAGATGTACCGGTTACACCACAAGAAATTAAGGAGAAAATCCAAAACCTGCAAACCAAAAAATCCAGTGGGATGGATGGAATCCTGCCAGAGATGATTAAACACGGCTCCCCAGATGTACACGCTGCACTATGCAAAATGTTCAATCTGGTCCTGAGTGCTGGTTACTACCCTGCAGTATGGAACCAAGGCCTCATAACACCCATCCATAAGAGTGGAGACCAGTATGATCCAGCCAACTACAGGGGGATATGTGTCAGCAGCACACTAGGGAAACTATTCAACAGTATCCTCAATAAATGGATCCTCAACTTCCTGAAACAACACAATGTCCTCAGCAGAAGTCAGGCAGGGTTCATGCCAAACCATCGCACTACAGACCACATCTACACCCTGCACAGCCTCATCAAGAACCATGTCCACAATACAAAACATGGAAAGATATTCGCCTGCTTTGTGGATTTAAAGCGGGGGTCCACCTATCTATGCTTTTTTTTTTTTTTTTGAGTTCATTCACAAACTTTTCTTCTCAGCATTACATACTCACATATTGTGTGTAATATGTCCGCCTGTGTCAGATTTCGTTGGAAAGAATAACTTATATTATTCACTGCAGGCGGTTTCCATCTTCATTGTGGGCATTTGAAGCCCACAAGCATATATTTCCTGGATGTGGTGAATGCTGTGCTCCCAGCATTCACCGCTCATTCCCGTACATGCTCAGTGGCATCCTGGGAAGCCTGAGACTAGCTCCCAGGAGTCTGGGAGAGGCTAGAAACACGCCTACTCCCACGGGAGGAGAACCAGGAAGTGCAAAGAAGAATAGAAAAATAAAAGGTAATTACGGCGATTTAAATTTTTTTAAACGGCATGTCAGCATCTAGGCAACGGAAGAGAATACATACAGATATTGTTCAAAATTTGGGTGGAACTCCGCTTTAAGGAAGGCATTTGACTCTGTGTGGCACCCAGGCCTGTTCCTGAAACTATTAGAGAGTGGAATAGGAGGAAAACATATGAGGTTATCAAGAGTTCATACACTGAGAACAGCTGCAGCGTAAAGGTGAATGGGAAAAGAACCGAACACTTCCAGCAGGCCCGAGGAGTCAGACAGGGCTGCAGCCTAAGTCCAACCCTCTTCAACATCTACATCAATGAACTGGCTGCAGCTCTAGAATTCTCCATGACACCGAGGTGAAGTTCCTGCTGTATGCGGATGACCGCCTACTTCTGTCACCAACAGAGAAAGGCCTACAAGACAGCCTGAAAGTGCTGGAGAAATACAGTGCCACATGGGCACTACCAATCAACTCAAGTAAAACAAAAATGGTGTTCCAAAAGAAAAAAAATACTAAACAAACAAAGAGCCCTTCCTTTACATTAAACAACTGCACTGTTGATGAAACTAACAGCTACACATACCTCGGCTTAGAAATGAACAAATCAGGAAGTTTCAAGCCAGCCATAGAGGCACTAAAAGACAAGGTATGCAGAGTCTTCTATGCCATCAGGAGACAGCTGTTCTACCTAAAACCACCAGTGAGAGTCTGCCTCAGAATATTTGATAGCATCATCACCCCAATTCTTCGTTATGGCAGTGAAGTTTGGGGTCCTGTCACCTACCCAGACCAATCCAAATGGGACCCCAGCCCAACAGAAATATTCCATCTGGAATTCTGCAAGCACCTCCTCCAGGTCCATCGGAGCACCTCCAACAGTGCTTGCCGGTCTGAGTTGGGCAGATTTCCCTTACTTCTCGCAGTACAGAAGAGGGCGCTATCATACTGGGACCACCTACAAAACAGCAGTCCCAACTCATACCACTATAAAGCCTTACTGAAACAGTAAAGACCAGTCCAAGCCGTGTGGCCTGCAACAACTCAAAAACATATTGGAGAATGGAGAAATGAGCTAACAAATTCCAAGAAACGAACTGTTTACCAGTCATTGCAGAGAGACTACAAATTGGCCCCGTACCTGGAGGTGCTACAAGACCCCAAAGACAGACAGACCCTGAGCCTGTACAGACTGAGCGCCCACAGCTTGGAAATCTAATTAGGATGGCACAGACAGACCTACAAGCCCAGGGAGAATAGACTGTGCCAGCAATGTGACCAGGGGGTCCTGGAGGATGAGGACCACTTCCTGCTACATTGCCCAAAGTACTAATCAGTGAGGGACACTCACTTCCAGAGACTCTCTACTCTCATCCCAGACTTCAATTCTATAGAAGAGAAGAGAAAACTCCAATTTCTACTGGGAGAAGAGGAGCCAACGGTAAAAATTTCTGCCCAATATGTGACAGTGTGTCACCAACTGAGAGGGACATGAAAGACTGAGGACTTAAAATCCTTTACACAGAATTATGCCCATTCCCCTCTATATTACCCCATAGCACCTCCCCCCCACCCCCCCACCCTTCTTTTTTCTTATAGAAACTCAACTGCTTTGGCAATGCTAATATGTATGCGGTCCTGCCAATAAAGCCTATTTCAATTTGATTTTGAATTGAATTGTGAGGAGAGAGAGAGTGTGGAGGGGGGAGTGAGGAGAGAGAGTGCAGAGGGGGGAGTGAGGAGAGAGAGTGCAGAGGGGGGAGTGAGGAGAGAGAGATTGCAGTGGTGAGGAGAGAGAGTGAAGAGGGTGAGGAGAGAGAGGGCAGGGGGAGTGAGGAGAGAGGGAGAGTGCAGAGGGGAAAGTGAGGAGAGAGGGAGAGTGCAGAGGGGGAAGTGAGGAGAGAGAGAGAAAGAGAGGGGGGGGAGAGAGAGCACAGGGGGGGGTGAGGAGAGGGAGAGAGTGCAGAGGGGGGAGTAAGGAGATAGAGTGCAGAGTGAAGAGAGAGAGAGTGCAGAGGGGGAGTGAGGAGAGAGAGAGTGCAGAGGGGGAGTGAGGAGAGAGAGCGCAGATGGGGGAGTGAGGAGAGAAAGTGCAGAGGGAGGAGTGAGGAGAGAGAGAGGGCAGGGGGTGAGGAGAGAGGGCAGGGGGGAGGAGAGAGAGTGCAGGGGGTGAGGAGAGAGAGTGCAGAGGGGGTGTGAGGAGAGAGAGAGTGCAGAGGGGGGAATGAGGAGAGAGAGAGTGCAGAGGGGGGAATGAGGAGAGAGAGAGCGTGCAGAGGGGGAAATTAGGAGAGAGAGTGCAGAGGGGGGATTGAGGAGAGAGAGTGCAGAGGGGGGAGTGAGGAGAGAGAGAGTGCAGAGGGGGGGGATGAGGAGAGAGAGTGCAGAGGGGGGAATGAGGAGAGAGAGTGCAGCGGGGGGAATGAGGAGAGAAAGTGCAGAGGGGGGAATGAGGAGAGAGAGAGGGAGTGCAGAGGGGGGATTGAGAAGAGAGAGTGCAGAGGGGGGAATGAGGAGAGAGAGAGTGCAGAGGGGGGGAATGAGGAGAGAGAGAGTGCAGAGGGGGAGTGAGGAGAGAGAGTGCAGAGGGGGGGAGTGAGGAGAGAGAGTGCAGAGGGGGAATGAGGACAGAGAGAGAGAGAGAGAGTGCAGAAGGGGGAGTGAGGATAGAGAGAAAGAGAGGGGGGAGGAGAGAGAGCACAGGGGGGGGTGAGGAGAGGGAGAGAGTGCAGAGGGGGGAGTAAGGAGATAGAGTGCAGAGTGAAGAGAGAGAGAGTGCAGAGGGGGGGTGAGGAGAGAGAGAGTGCAGAGGGGGGAGTGAGGAGAGGGAGCACAGATGGGGGAGTGAGGAGAGAAAGTGCAGAGGGGGGAGTGAGGAGAGAGAGAGGGCAGGGGGTGAGGAGAGAGGGCAGGGGGAGGAGAGAGAGTGCAGGGAGTGAGGAGAGAGAGAGTGCAGAGGGGGGGATGAGGAGAGAGAGTGCAGAGGGGGGAATGAGGAGAGAGAGTGCAGCGGGGGGAAGGAGGAGAGAAAGTGCAGAGGGGGGAATGAGGAGAGAGAGAGGGAGTGCAGAGGGGGGAGTGAGAAGAGAGAGTGCAGAGGGGGGAATGAGGAGAGAGAGAGTGCAGAGGGGGGGAATGAGGAGAGAGAGAGTGCAGAGGGGGGGTGAGGAGAGAGAGTGCAGAGGGGGGGAGTGAGGAGAGAGAGTGCAGAGGGGGAATGAGGACAGAGAGAGAGAGAGAGTGCAGAGGGGGAAGTGAGGAGAGAGAGAAAGAGAGGGGGGAGGAGAGAGAGCACAGGGGGGGGTGAGGAGAGGGAGAGAGTGCAGAGGGGGGAGTAAGGAGATAGAGTGCAGAGTGAAGAGAGAGAGAGTGCAGAGGGGGGGTGAGGAGAGAGAGAGTGCAGAGGGGGGAGTGAGGAGAGGGAGCGCAGATGGGGGAGTGAGGAGAGAAAGTGCAGAGGGGGGAGTGAGGAGAGAGAGAGGGCAGGGGGTGAGAAGAGAGGGCAGGGGGGAGGAGAGAGAGTGCAGGGGGTGAGGAGAGAGAGTGCAGAGGGGGTGTGAGGAGAGAAAGAGTGCAGAGGGGGGAATGAGGAGAGAGAGAGTGCAGAGGGGGGAATGAGGAGAGACAGAGCGTGCAGAGGGGGAAATTAGGAGAGAGAGTGCAGAGGGGGGATTGAGGAGAGAGAGTGCAGAGGGGGGAGTGAGGAGAGAGAGAGTGCAGAGGGGGGGATGAGGAGAGAGAGTGCAGAGGGGGGAATGAGGAGAGAGAGTGCAGCGGGGGGAATGAGGAGAGAAAGTGCAGAGGGGGAATGAGGAGAGAGAGAGGGAGTGCAGAGGGGGGAGTGAGAAGAGAGAGTGCAGAGGGGGGAATGAGGAGAGAGGGAGTGCAGAGGGGGGAATGAGGAGAGAGAGAGTGCAGAGGGGGAGTGAGGAGAGAGAGTGCAGAGGGGGGAGTGAGGAGAGAAAGTGCAGAGGGGGGAGTGAGGAGAGAGAGAGGGCAGGGGGTGAGGAGAGAGGGCAGGGGGGAGGAGAGAGAGTGCAGGGGGTGAGGAGAGAGAGTGCAGAGGGGGTGTGAGGAGAGAGAGAGTGCAGAGGGGGGAATGAGGAGAGAGAGAGTGCAGAGGGGGGAATGAGGAGAGAGAGAGCGTGCAGAGGGGGAAATTAGGAGAGAGAGTGCAGAGGGGGGATTGAGGAGAGAGAGTGCAGAGGGGGGAGTGAGGAGAGAGAGAGTGCAGAGGGGGGGGATGAGGAGAGAGAGTGCAGAGGGGGGAATGAGGAGAGAGAGTGCAGCGGGGGGAATGAGGAGAGAAAGTGCAGAGGGGGAATGAGGAGAGAGAGAGGGAGTGCAGAGGGGGGAGTGAGAAGAGAGAGTGCAGAGGGGGGAATGAGGAGAGAGGGAGTGCAGAGGGGGGAATGAGGAGAGATAGAGTGCAGAGGGGGAGTGAGGAGAGAGAGTGCAGAGGGGGGGAGTGAGGAGAGAAAGTGCAGAGGGGGGAGTGAGGAGAGAGAGAGGGCAGGGGGTGAGGAGAGAGGGCAGGGGGGAGGAGAGAGAGTGCAGGGGGTGAGGAGAGAGAGTGCAGAGGGGGTGTGAGGAGAGAGAGTGCAGAGGGGGGAATGAGGAGAGAGAGAGTGCAGAGGGGGGAATGAGGAGAGAGAGAGCGTGCAGAGGGGGAAATTAGGAGAGAGAGTGCAGAGGGGGGATTGAGGAGAGAGAGTGCAGAGGGGGGAGTGAGGAGAGAGAGAGTGCAGAGGGGGGGGGATGAGGAGAGAGAGTGCAGAGGGGGGAATGAGGAGAGAGAGTGCAGCGGGGGGAATGAGGAGAGAAAGTGCAGAGGGGGGAATGAGGAGAGAGAGAGGGAGTGCAGAGGGGGAGTGAGAAGAGAGAGTGCAGAGGGGGGAATGAGGACAGAGAGAGAGAGAGAGAGTGCAGAGGGGGGAATGAGGAGAGAGAGAGAGTGCAGAGGGGGAAATGAGGAGAGAGAGTGCAAAGGGGGAAGTGAGGAGAGAGAGAGAGAGAGAGAAAGAGAGGGGGGAGGAGAGAGAGCACAGGGGGGGTGAGGAGAGGGAGAGAGTGCAGAGGGGGTAGTAAGGAGATAGAGTGAAGAGAGAGAGAGTGCAGAGGGGGAGTGAGGAGAGAGAGAGTGCAGAGGGGGGAGTGAGGAGAGGGAGCGCAGATGGGGGAGTGAGGAGAGAAAGTGCAGAGGGGGGAGTGAGGAGAGAGAGAGGGCAGGGGGTGAGGAGAGAGGGCAGGGGGGAAGAGAGAGAGTGCAGGGGGTGAGGAGAGAGAGTGCAGAGGGGGTGTGAGGAGAGAGAGAGTGCAGAGGGGGGAATGAGGAGAGAGAGAGTGCAGAGGGGGGAATGAGGAGAGAGAGAGCGTGCAGAGGGGGAAATTAGGAGAGAGAGTGCAGAGGGGGGATTGAGGAGAGAGAGTGCAGAGGGGGGAGTGAGGAGAAAGAGAGTGCAGGGGGGGGATGAGGAGAGAGAGTGCAGAGGGGGGAATGAGGAGAGAGAGTGCAGCGGGGGGAATGAGGAGAGAAAGTGCAGAGGGGGGAATGAGGAGAGAGAGAGTGCAGAGGGGGAGTGAGGAGAGAGAGTGCAGAGGGGGGGAGTGAGGAGAGAGAGTGCAGAGGGGGGAATGAGGAGAGAGAGAGAGTGCAGAGGGGGGAGTGAGGATAGAGAGTGCAGAGGGGGGAATGAGGAGAGAGAGAGAGTGCAGAGGGGGAAATGAGGAGAGAGAGTGCAGAGGGGGGAGTGAGGATAGAGAGAGTGCTGAGGGGGGAATGAGGAGAGAGAGTGCAGAGGGGGGAATGAGGAGAGAAAGTGCAGAGGGGGGAATGAGGAGAGAGAGAGAGAGTGCAGAGGGGGGAGTGAGAAGAGAGAGTGCAGAGGGGGGAGTGAGAAGAGAGAGTGCAGAGGGGGGAATGAGGAGAGAGAGTGCAGAGGGGGAATTAGGAGAGAGAGTGCAGAGGGGGGAATGAGGAGAGAGAGTGCAGAGGGGGGAATGAGGAGAGAGAGTGCAGAGGGGGGAATGAGGAGAGAGAGTGCAGAGGGGGGAATGAGGAGAGAGAGAGTGCAGAGGGGGGAATGAGGAGAGAGAGAGCGTGCAGAGGGGGAAATTAGGAGAGAGAGTGCAGAGGGGGGATTGAGGAGAGAGAGTGCAGAGGGGGGAGTGAGGAGAAAGAGAGTGCAGGGGGGGGGGATGAGGAGAGAGAGTGCAGAGGGGGGAATGAGGAGAGAGAGTGCAGCGGGGGGAATGAGGAGAGAAAGTGCAGAGGGGGGAATGAGGAGAGAGAGAGAGTGCAGAGGGGGAGTGAGGAGAGAGAGTGCAGAGGGGGGAATGAGGAGAGAGAGTGCAGAGGGGGAAATGAGGAGAGAGAGTGCAGAGGGGGGAGTGAGGAGAGAGAGTGCAGTGGGGGGAGTGAGGAGAGAGAGTGCAGAGGGGGGAATGAGGAGAGAGAGTGCAGAGCGGGGAATAAGGAGAGAGAGTGCAGAGCGGGGAATGAGGAGAGAGAGTGCAGAGGGGGGAATGAGGAGAGAGAGTGCAGAGGGGGGATGAGGAGAGAGAGAGAGAGAGTGGAGAGTTGGGAGTGAGAAGAGAGAGAATGCAGAGGGGGGAATGAGGAGAGAGTGTGAGTGTGTGGAGTAGCAGCAGCACTAAAAAGGAACTCCTGAAATGTTAACGCTTTATGCTTTGTAATAAGCACAATTGAAAGGCAAAACCAAGGACGTTGAGACTACACGCAAGGCAGAGATTAGCAAGAACAAAAAAATTTAATGAAAAAGAGGAGACTAAAGATTAAACGTGCAAAAACTACATAGTAGGTGAGGTTGAAAAAAGACACAAGTCCATCAAGTCCAACCTATGTGTGTGATTATGTGTCAGTATTACATTACATATCCCTGTATATTGCGGTCATTCAGGTGATTATCTAATAGTTTCTTGAAGCTATCAATGCTCCCCGCTGAGACCACCGCCTGTGGAAGGGAATTCCACATCCTTGCCGCTCTTACAGTAAAGAACCCTCTACGTAGTTTAAGGTTAAACCTCTTTTCTTCTAATTGTAATGAGTGACCACGAGTCTTATTAAACTCTCTTCTGCGAAAAAGTTTTATCCCTATTGTGGGGTCACCAGTACAGTATTTGTAAATTGAAATCATATCCCCTCTCAAGCGTCTCTTCTCCAGAGAGAATAAGTTCAGTGCTCGCAACCTTTCCTCATAACTAAGATCCTCCAGACCCTTTATTAGCTTTGTTGCCCTTCTTTGTACTCGCTCCATTTCCAGTACGTCCCTCCTGAGGACTGGTGCCCAGAACTGGACAGCATACTCCAGGTGCGGCCGGACCAGAGTCTTGTAGAGTGGGAGAATTATCGTTTTATCTCTGCATTTGATCCCCCTTTTAATGCATGCCAATATTCTGTTTGCTTTATTAGCAGCAGCTTGGCATTGCATGCCATTGCTGAGCCTATCATCTACTAGGACCCCCAGGTCCTTTTCCATCCTAGATTCCCCCAGAGGTTCTCCCCCCAGTGTATAGATTGCATTCATATTTTTGCCACCCAAATGCATTATTTTACATTTTTCTACATTGAACCTCATTTGCCATGTAGTCGCCCAACCCATTAATTTGTTCAGGTCTTTTTGCAAGATTTCCACATCCTGCAGAGAAGTTATTGCCCTGCTTAGCTTAGTATCGTCTGCAAATACAGGGATTGAACTGTTTATCCCATCCTCCAGGTCGTTTATGAACAAATTAAATAGGATTGGTCCCAGCACAGAACCCTGGGGAACCCCACTACCCACCCCTGACCATTCTGAGTACTCCCCATTTATCACCACCCTCTGAACACGCCCTTGTAGCCAGTTTTCAATCCATGTACTCACCCTATGGTCCATGCCAACGCACCTTATTTTGTACAGTAAACGTTTATGGGGAACTGTGTCAAATGCTTTTGCAAAATCCAGATACACCACGTCTATGGGCCTTCCTTTATCTAGATGGCAACTCACCTCCTCATAGAAGGTTAATAGATTGGTTTGGCAAGAACGATTCTTCATGAATCCATGCTGATTACAGCTAATGATATCATTCTTATTACTAAAATCTTGTATATAGTCCCTTATCATCCCCTCCAAGAGTTTACATACTATTGATGTTAGGCTAACTGGTCTGTAATTCCCAGGGATGTTTTTTGGGCCCTTTTTAAATATTGGTGCTACATTGGCTTTTCTCCAATCAGCTGGTACCATTCCAGTCAATAGACTGTCTGTAAAAATTAGGAACAACGGTCTGGCAATCACCTGACTGAGTTCCCTAAGTACCCTCGGATGCAAGCCATCTGGTCCCGGTGATTTATTAATGTTAAGTTTCTCAAGTCTAATTTTAATTCCGTCCTCTGTTAACCATGTAGGTGCTTCCTGTGTTGTGTCATGAGGATAAACACTGCAGTTTTGGTTACTGAAGCCCCCCGATTCACTCGTGAAGACTGAGGAGAAGAATAAATTCAATACCTTTGCCATCTCCCCATCCTTTGTAACCAGATGTCCTTCCTCATTCTTTATGGGGCCAATATGGTCTGTCCTCCCTTTTTTACTGTTTACATACTTAAAGAATTTCTTGGGATTTTTTTTGCTCTCCTCCGCTATGTGTCTTTCATGTTCTATCTTAGCCATCCTAATTGCACCCTTACATTTCTTATTGCATTCTTTATAAATTCTGAATGCTGAGGATGATCCCTCAACCTTGTATTTTTTGAAGGCCTTCTCCTTTGCTTTTATATGCATTTTTACATTGGAGTTAAGCCATCCAGGATGTTTGTTCGCTCTTTTAAATTTATTACCCAATGGGATACATTGGCTAATGCCCTTATTTAATATGCTCTTAAAGCAAACCCATCTCTCCTCCGTATTCTTTGTTCCTAATATTTTATCCCAATTTATGCCTTTTAGCAAGGTTTGTAGTTTAGGGAAGTTGGCTCTTTTGAAATTCAGTGTCTTTGTGTTCCCTTCATGTTTCCTATTTGTGTGATTTATACTGAAACTAATTGACCTGTGATCGCTGTTACCTAAATTGCCCCGTATTTCCACATCTGTTATCAGGTCTGTATTGTTGGTAATCAGTAGATCTAGTAATGTTTTATTTCTAGTTGGTGCGTCTACCATCTGAACTATAAAATTGTCCTGCAAGACACTAAGGAACTGGCGAGCCTTAAATGAATGCGCAGTTCCCTCCGCCCAGTCTATGTCTGGATAATTAAAATCCCCCATTATGATAACACTTCCCATCCTTGCTGCTAATCCAATTTGTGATAGGAGATCCGTCTCCACTTCCTCCCTCAGGTTAGGGGGCCTATAGCATACTCCCAGTATTATTTTCCCCTTAGCTTCATCCCTTTGGAGCTCTACCCATAAAGATTCCACCTCCTCCCTAGCCCCCTCAGTGATGTCATCTCTCACATTCACTTGTACATTATTCTTGATATATAGGCATACCCCTCCCCCCTTTTTACCCTCTCTATCCTTGCGGTATAGGGTATACCCTTGAATGCTTGCCAGCCAATCATGAGAGCTGTTGAACCAGGTCTCTGAAATTCCCACAAAATCCAAATCCTCCTTGTACAACAGTATCTCTAGTTCACCCATCTTGTCCGCCATGCTCCTGGCATTGGTGAACATGCCACATAGTTTAGACCGGTCGCATATTGTCCTCGTATTGGGTGTTTCAAGATTGCAACTAGGACTTGCTACTATACTCACCTTGTGTTTTTGTGCTTTGGTTAACCTACCACTAATGCCCCCAATACTACCCTCTGGAATATCTTCCGCGCTGGCTATCCCATAGCCATCCAATACCATCCTTATCAATACAATACGGTAAAAAACCTTTAGCCTTTATAACCACTTTATTAAATGTGCCTTGTATTTGTCCCCAGTCACCAACTCTTCATTATTTTGTAAAGGGTCTACATGCTCAGACCTGATCTTTTTACAGTTAACACATCTGAAGAATTTACATATTGAGTTATTTTCTTTGTAATTCTCCCTCATTCTAAAGTGGGCCATACATGGATCGAAATTCAGCTGGTTCGACAGGGACTGGCCCAATCTCGATCCATGTATGGGCAAACTAGTTGTACACAAGTCGATCTATTGATCGACTTGTGTACAACCAGTCTGTAGGTAGCCTCCACACCAGGGTTAATTTTGGCAGCAAGTTTCGATTTAGTTTTAGTCTTAGAACTAAAATGGCATTTTAGATTTAGTACCATTTTAGTCTTCTGCAATTGTTTTAGTTTTAGTCGTATTAGTCGACCAAATCTCCAGTACATTTTAGTCGATTAAAATGTCCTACGTTTTAGTCAACTAAAATCTCCAGTACATTTTAGTCGACTAAAACTCATTTTAGTCGTCTAAAATATAATAGGTGTAATTAAATTGTAATGCATTGGTTAACATTTCTGTACAATTTCCAAACTCATTATATACTGCTGGAGTGAAAAATCTAATATGTTATTTATTATGGCATTGAGGTATGAACATGCACTACAGACCAATGTTAATTTTGAAGTCAAATTTTAATTTAGTTTTAGTTTTAGTCTTTTGACTAAAATGGCTTTTTAGTTTTAGTCCCATTTTAGTCTTTTGACTAAAATGGCTTTTTAGTTTTAGTCCCATTTTAGTCATCCCAGTTGTTTTAGTTTTAGTCGTATTTTAGTCGACTAAAATAATATTCATATAGTCGACTAAAATGTTTTAGTAGTTTTAGTCGACTAAATTAACACTGCTCCACACATACAGTTAACTGTGACATACAGTCTTGCTGGCTGAGGAGAAGTGGGACTACAATTGTATCATACTCACTTTCTCGGCAGAAATGTCATGTTATATGCAGATTTTCAATGTTTGGTGAAATCCAATTGAGGCTGTAGCTGTTCTGTGAAGTCTCATGTTCTGCTTGGGGAGCAAGTTCTTTCAAGATTTTGCCCACCATTTTCTGTTGGCTCAGACTTTTTTTTTTTTAAAGCCCATGGTGTGTGAACACACTCCCCCAGTGCAAAAAAAAGTGCACACTAAAAAAGTGAAACACAAAACTCACACAGGGTGTACACATGGTCCTCCTCCGAAGTGAAGGGACCCTTAACCTGATCCCCGAGGGCGTTAGGCTCCAGACAGAGACTGGGGTACTTCACATGGTCCATCTGGTTGAAACCAGATGGACCCCGTTCTCTGGCAGGTCCACTGAAACAGACCAACCCAAGTACCAAGTACTAGGTGGGGCTCCCCCGAAGGGAGACCCCATGAGAGAGGGCGAACTAAGCCAGAAGGCCTTGTGCATCCCCGACTAAGACTTTCAGGGCAGGCCTGAGGACCTACACCCTACTCATTAAACATGACAAAACGTGTACGTCATTCACGAAAGAAAAACAAAAAGTGACAAACACACAAATACAAGTGTGTGTGTGTGTGGGGGGGGGGGATAGTGGAGAAGTGCAATAGGTGCCATTGTGTGATACATTGACCAGCCTTTCGGCCAGGAATAAAAAATTCCTCTGGTCCTAGCCAAAAGGCTCGGCCCTAGAGGCAGATGCGGAAAAAAGCGTGATGTTGCAGTGACCTTGGTTCCGTAACTCAAACTGACCCTCACTCAGTGAGATTACGGCACCCCTGGACTGCCACTCCAGGGCAGTGCCAACCGCCCATGTTTTTACGGGCAGCCCGTAAAAAACAGGACTATTTTTTCATGTCCGTGAAAACCCGTAAAAAAAAATCTTGCCAGTAAACAGCTCCTGGCTCGGAACTGCGCATGTGCAGTCCCGAAGCATGCCAAGAGTCTCCGATCATCCTGATGATCTTTCTGTCACCGCTGCTACTTGTCTTGTCCCCCCCTTCCTTCCACAACGCGCCTTATTTGATTCTGGGAGATGCTGGGAGGGGGAGGAGTGGAGTGAGCCTGCAGTGGAGCCTGACGGACTTCAGCCTAGCAGAGGGTAAGCTAGCTATTAGCTAAATGCAGTCGTGTCTTTGCCTTGTCTTAGTGGGCAGGAGGAAGGGGGTAGAGGATGGGCTGTGTAGCAGGCTTGTGTACAGTAGATCATTTTTTGTGTGTGTCAGATCTGCTTTGCTTCTAAAGGGAAGATGTTTTCTCCCCAATCTCTACCTATTATCTCCAGTGCTCTCCAGTCCAGGCACAGCCTCCTCAGTCCTCTCCAGAGTTACCACTTCATGTGTCTGGGGCACTACAAATCCAAGCATGCCAAGAGAGGGGAGGCAGCAGCAATATGATTTAGCTGGTATTTTCTGATGAAAAGTGCTGCTGTGTATTGTGTTTGTACTGTATGGTCCTAATATAATTGATTATGTATTGTGCTTGATGGTCTTGAGGTGTTTATTCATATATTTTTATCTGAGTAAGTAGTGAGCACATTTGGTCTCCTGTACTATGTCCGCAGCCTATGACCGTCTCCTTTAGCATGTCTGCAGCCTATGACCGTCTCCTTTAGCATGTCTGCAGCCTATGACCGTCTCCTTTAGCATGTCCACAGTCTCTGACCGTCTCCTCTAGGATAAAACCCAGAGCCACCAACCTGGAGCCATTTGATTGAGCCCTGCATGGTGCACCTTAGAGGTGGTCAGTGACAGCGTCGCCAGGCCAATCTGAGGGGGAGTCATTGATGTAAGGGGGCACTGATATAAAGGTTTCCCCCCTATATTAGTAACCCCCCTTACTTTAGTGAATTCACTGTACGGAAGGTGGTCTCTGGTCACCAGAGTGCCCCCCACATCAGAGTTCCTGGCGTTCCCCTTTACATCGGAGTCTGCAGGATTTCCCCTTACAGTGCAAGGGGGAACTCAATCTGACCCTGATGTAACTGGGAACTCTGATGTAAAGGGAACACAGTGGACTCTGATATAAGGTAGTCTCTGGTCACCAGAGCCACCCTCTACATCAGAGTTCCCCCTTAGATCATGATTTGCAGATTTTATGTACTTTTTTGCAGTGCCGGTAAAAAATTGGTGCCGTTTGTAAATGTTGGCATCCTGCCAGTAAATTTTGCATCGGAGGGTTGGCAACTCTGCTCCAGGGGCACATACACCACAAGCTTCTTTCAAGTCTCGGCCATCAGCCAGACCAGTGCAGCCCCATCCCTACCAGGAAGGCATCAGAACTTTTATTTTTAAAATGCAGTGCTGAACTGTAATGCTGCCCGGGACCCGCTGTGTAGCTGATGAGGGTGAGCCCGGTACAACAGGGCCGGTTATACTGCCCTATTAGCAGCCCTGCCCTAAAGTATTATGAGATATAAATGGAAAAAAAAGGTTCATTACCTTAATGTACTTGTCTGCACTGGCTGTCACCGTCTGTGCACACTTCTCCAGTATGTTCAAATAAGAGCAAAACTGATTTACTGAACTAAAGTTGTGAAACTTGTTTTGCAAGTGTCATTACCTAACAGCCGTAACAAGTAAACCAAGAATAGCAGCATGTATGAGGGCAGCCAACTATCTTCAATCTCCTTTCCTATTTTCTTAACACATTTTTTCTGTATATATATATATTGCAGTATTGACTAGGAAACCATACACTCTTGACTATTTAGGTAAATATTATGTTCAGCAGAGCATTATGAAAGCAAACAAAGACGTAAAGCGATTAGACTTAATGCGGAGCGCCACCCAAACGGGGAAGCTCCACTTATCTTCTGCCTCCTCTCCCCCTCCGCTGCCACATTTGGCACATTTTTTTTGGGGGGGGGGGGCGAGTACCTGGTTTTGACAGGTACCCACTTTCACTTCCTGCTAACTTCGCCGTGGTGAAGTCATCCGGAAGTTCGCCCCCCTCCTCCTTCCCCCACCGCTGGGCCATTCACAAAGTGCAGCAGGGAACTGACTTCACTTCCCGTTTCTTTTACCCAAGATGGCGGCGGCAGTACCCGAGAGCTGATTGAAAAATCAGTTCAAGTGAAGACACTGCTGGATTCCTGGACAGGTAAATGTCCTAATATTAAAAGTCAGCAGCTACAGTATTTGTAGCTGCTGACTTTTAATTCTTTTCTGGAGCTCCTTTTTAACTTTTTAGTCAACCTCTAAACTATTTCAACTGTTATTTTGAAAAGCCACTATAAACGAAAAATTAGTAGTGAAAAAAATTCCATGTGACCTAAGCCAATCGTATTTTTGTTTATTAATTCTTCATGGTCTATGTAACTGAGGCATGACAGGAATGTGTTCTTTTACTACAAGCTGAAAGGTGCCAGAAGGTTGAAAGGAATGGCACAGTTCCTTGTGATTTAGATTTTTTTTCATCTGTACTTTTTTTGATTGACTTTTTGTTGTGTTTTGGTTACAGTGAGGAAGGAGTAACCCACTGACACTTTTTTGCTGCCTTGTCCCTTTGGGGAGATTTCCCTTTCAGGTGCTGTCCTAAAGACACAACAGGAAGTGGGAAATAATGTCTACAAAATTAAGGAAGGGCGTTTTCTGAAAACAGTGGGACTGTGTGCAAGACCATGGGGGTTATTTACGAAAGGCAGATCCACTTTGCACTGAAAGTGCATTTGGAAGTGAAGTCGCTCTAAATCTAAGGGGTAGATCTGAAATGAGTGGAAGCTCTGCTGATTTTATCATCCAATCATGTTGGATATTTGTTGGTTCTATTTGTTGTTTGTCATTTTTGTAAAGGAGAAAATGTTAATAAAAGATGAATTAATTTTAAAAAATACCCCCCATGAGAAAAAAAAAAATCCATTGTGCTGAATTTTGGGTGTAGGTTAAAAAAGTGTGGTCAAATAGTCTGAGATAACTTACATAGTAGAGAATGAGGCAGTATTAAATAGAGAAATGTACGGCATAGTGCACTGAATGCTTTAACCACTTCAGCCCTGGAAGGATTTACCCCCTTCCTGACCAGAGCATTTTTTGCGATTCGACAGTGCGTCATTTTAACTGAAAATTGCGCGGTTGTGCAATGTTGTACCCAAACAAAATTTATGTCCTTTTTTTCCCACAAAAAGAGCTTTCTTTTGGTGGTATTTGATCACCTCTGCAGTTTTTATTTTTTGCGCTATAAACAAAAAAAAGTGACAATTTTGAAAAAAAGCAATATTTTTAACTTTTTTGCTATAATAAATATCCCCCAAAAATATATAAAAAAAAACAATTTCTCCCACAGTTTAGACCGATATATATTCTTCTAAATATTTTTGGTAAAAAAAATCGCAATAAGCGTATATTGATTGGTTTGCGCAAAAGTTATAGCGTCTACAAAATAGGGGATAGATTTATGGCATTTTTATTATATTTTTTTTTTACTAGTAATGGCAGCGGTCTGCAATTTTTATCATGACTGCGATATTGCGGTGGACAGATCAGACACTTTTGACACTATTTTGGGACCAGTGACATTTATACACCGATCAGAGCTAAAAATAGCCACTGATTACTATATAATTGTCACTGGCAGGGAAGGGGTTAAACACTAGGGGGCGATCAAGGGGTTAAGTGTGTTCCCTCAGTGTGTTCTAACTGTGGGGAGGATGGGTTCACTACAACATGACAGAGATCACTGCTCCAGATCACTGGGAGCAGTAGCTCCCTGTCATGTTCCTAAGCAGAACAGGGAAATGCCTTGTTTACATAGGCATCTCCCCATTCTGCCTCTCCTCACCGCAAACGCGGGCCACCGGCAAACATTGAGTTTTCTGGACCCGTGGGCACGCTCCCGCGGCCGAGCACGCGCGTCCACTAGGCGGGAGTTTTAAAGGAACGTACGGGTACGCCTTTTTGCTTGCCCATGCCATTCTGCCGACGTAAATCGGCATGCGGCGGTCGGCATGTGGTTAAAATGATTTAGGCAAACTAGGGCCTGGGGTACACTGAAGAGACTGTGCGAGTGAAATAACTCCCTTCATTGATGTAGGTGCCAGCAACAACCCCCAGCAAGTTTCAGTGCCAGCATTCATCACCAGCAAGTGTCAGGGCAAGAAAAGAGAGAGAGCAGGGGTGAAAGAGAGTGAGAACAGAGGGTGGGGAAGAGAAAGAGAGAGAGAGAGAACAAAGGGTGGAGGGGGAGAAAGAGAGAGCAGAGAGGGGAAGAGAAAATTATAGAAAAAGGTGCAGAGGGAGGGGAAGAGAAAGAGAGAAAAAAGAGAGCAGAGGGAGGGAAAGAAAGAGAGCAGAGGGAGGGAAAGAGAGAGAGTAGAGGGAGGGGAAGAGATAGGGTTGCCACCTGTCCAGGATTCACCCGGACAGTTCGGGTTTGGAATCATGCGTCCGGGTTTCAGACTGCCTGAAACATAGACACATTATTAAGACTGGACTATGGCTTCCCAGCACTAACAACCCTACCCCTCTGTGTCTGTCCACACTCCAATCCCTGGTGCTGTGCCTCAGAAAAGGAAAGTTGGGGCCAGAAATTTGAAGTCCAGCAGCCTCAGATGCATCTGGATGAAAGGTGCTGACTGCCAAGGGGTGAGTGAGCTTACCTTCCATCCCTGTCTGTGACTGAAGTCTCCCCCTTCTTTCTCCTGCCTCTGAGTAAGTACACTAAGGCAAATTAGGGTTCTCAGAGCACCCCTTACATCAGAGTTTTCCTTTACACCAGAAGCCACGTTTTTCCCCTTACATCAGAGTCTTCTCTGTACATCAGAATTCTCAGTGTTCCCTCTTAAATCAGGGTTCCCAGAGCATCCCTTATGTTAGAGGCCCCAGAGTTCTCCCTTACATCAGAGTCTGCAGAGTTCCCCCTTACAGTGAAAGGGAACTCTGCGAGTTCAGATGTAAAAGGGGAACTCTGCGAGTTCAGATGTAAAAGGGGAACTCTGTGGATTCAGTAGTAAAAGGGGACTCTTGTTATTAACTTCATATGATTAGAAATGTTATTTAATAGCAAAATATATGTATAGTTTATACTATAAAAAAAATTGCTGTGCGCCGCTAAAGTGTTTGGGTTTGACTTGAAGAAAAGGTAGCAACCCTAGGAAGAGAGAGAGTGCAAAGGGAGGGGAAGAGAGAGAGTATAGGGAGGGGAAGAGAGAGAGAGGAAGAGAGCACAGAGGGAGGGGAAAAAAGAGAGAGAGAGAGACAGGGATAATTTCCTACAACTGAGAGGAGCAGGTATACTTAGCACACAGATATTTGATGGCAGAAATAGGAATATGAAACATTGCTTGGAAGTGTCGTCCAATTGTCTGTTTTGGCAGAGTTACAAGCTGAAGAAATTTTTATTTCCTTTCTAAAGCTGGAATACTTACCTTTTTTGTTAAAGTTTCACACATGGAGACATCCCTAGTATCCACTGGAGCACCTGTGTGGGACACCCTAAAAAGTTTGTTCTGGTGTCACACACTAGTGCTCCTGCATGCAGTTGTGTAAACAGCTGCTGAGTGTCCTCTACTTACACTGAATCAAGTTTACATTTCATTCTAGGTACAAACCCATCTAGACAACAAACTTATTTTAACACAAATAGGCCTGAACAAATGTAGTTAACCTGTATCTGCAAAAAACATCTTATAAGTGGGCGAACAAACGATGTTTCCTACAACCGATTACTGTGCCCATGAACCTGAAAGTTGCCATTTTAAACTGTACAACAGTAAAGAAAAACACATGGAGCATGTAAGTAATAATAATAATAGGAACACAGGGATCTTTGATCCTTCTGTACTGATCGTGGTCCCTCATTTCAATTTAGGTCTGACCAGCGTTATATCTAAAAAGAGTTTAAAAAAAGATCTAAAATCTGAGGCTGGTATTGCTGCTAATTAGGGATTAAAAGTTATTAGCTAATGGTTTGGTGTGAGTGATTGGTTGGAGTAGAGCAGATGTGTGAGATATTGGGGAGATCAATTGAAGAGAGTTTGGTGTGGTTTGAGAGATGCAGTGGCATATCTAGGGAGTGCAGCCCAAATGCAGCGTGTGCATGCTGCTGTAGTGCCTACTGCATTTGCACTGTAGCGCCACATCTGTGGCATTGGGAAAAGTGGGGCTAGAGTGTTATGGATGGTAGTCAACTGTGTAAAAGTACTTCGCACATCTGGTATCTGAGGCCTTTTTTTCTACACTCCCCCACCCAAAGCAAGCATTCTGAACAAATAAAGTCGAGTGCACATGTCAGGAGCCAGGGAGCGTCTCCGCTCGCCGGGCTCCGGTGCGCATGCGCACGGGACGAGCACTTCGCCGCACACCCGTCCGCGGCCTGATGGTGCGGCGCGCGCGGGTGCACGGCGGTCCCCGTGTGCGCGCCGTAGCCCGTGCGGGTGCCCGGTAGCGCGTCACACTGACGCGCTCGCCGGGCAGGGGGACTATATCTGACGGCTCCAGCGCCCAGTCGGGTTGCTGGTTTGTCGTCAGCTCTCCCTGTTCCCTGAGCCTGTGTTTACCCTGTACTTGCCTGATCTGTGTACCGAACCTCTGCTGCTTGTTTAAACTACCACTCTCCCGGATTAACCCTTTGTGCTGCTGCCTGATCTGTGTACCGAACCCCAGCTGCTTGTTTAACTACTACTCTCTCGGATTAACCCTTTGTGCTACTTGCCTGATCTGTGTACCAAACCTCTGCTGCTTGTTTAACTACTACTCTCCCGGATTAACCCTTTGTGCCGCTGCCTGACCTGTGTACCAAACCCCTGGCCTGTTTAACCATCACTCCGCTGGACAATCCTACCTATAACCTGCTTGACCTGGGTACCAAACCCCTGGCCTGTTTAATTACTACTCTGCTGGACTATACTGATTCTAGTTGCCTGATCTGTGCACCAAACCCTGGCCAACTTAACCACGGCACTGCTGGACCTTGTGATACCCTGATTATCACCTGCTTGTACCCTTACCTCTGCTTGTACTTTCAGCCCTGCTCCCTACGGATCCCAAGACACCCGCTTCCCGCTCCGGAGCCTATTATCCTCCCGGAAGCCCGTGCCTCCACGTGCCCTCAGCCTCCTGTACCCATCTCGGGGGTCTGGGTGCGCGTGGTCGTAAGGGCGAGCCGCTCTCGGCATCTCGGCCTCGGTGAGTATTTGTCCGTGACAGTACAAACCAGCCAGATGTCTGAGGCCGACAGAGCGCGCTCTCCTCTGGAGATCCTGTGTCAACAAGTATCTACCCTTGCGGACTTCGTACAGAAGTTACAAGAAGGTTATACACAAATTGATAACCGTCTGCAGCAGATCACCGGGTTACTACCTTCCGCAGCCGCAGCTCCTGCACCCAGCGGTGGGGGTCCACTTCCCCAAGCTCCGACCAACCCCACTGTGGTCATGGCTCTTCCTGAGCCCAGGGTCCCTATACCTGAACGGTTCTCGGGGGACCGTAAGAAGTTTAGGGCTTTCAAAAATGCATGTTCCCTCTACTTCGCTCTACAGCCGAGAACCTTCTCCTCAGAAATCGTCAAAGTGGGGTTTGTGATTTCCCTGCTATCCGAAGAACCCCAGGCGTGGGCCCACAGCCTGATGGAACAAAGCAATCCTGCCCTGAACACCATCGAGGCCTTCTTTGAGAGCATGACCCAGCTCTACGATGATCCGCAACGCATGGCCACAGCCGAAGCTATCCTGCACCACCTGTCCCAAGGGAGAAGACCTGTTGAGGACTATACAGTGGAGTTCCGTAAGTGGGCGGCTGATACAAACTGGAATGAGCCGGCCTTACGTTATCAATACCGTCAAGGCTTATCTGAATTACTCAAAGACGAGTTAGCCAGGATGGAGACCCCTGCTTCCCTAGAGGAACTCATTCAAGCAGCTACCAAGCTCGACCGGCGTCTTCGGGAGCGGCGCTCAGAACGGTTTCAGCTGCCTCGCCCTGTCTGGGCGTCACCTAGACCTCACTCCACAGTACCTCCAAATGCATCTTCAGTTTCCTCTGCATCGGTCCCTGAGGCCGAACCAATGCAGCTCGGTCTGGTCCGAGGTCCGTTAACCTCCGAAGAGAAGCAACGTAGACGGCAGTCTAACCTTTGCCTCTATTGTGGAGGAACTGGACACTTCCTACGCAGCTGCCCGATCAGGCCCAGTAAGTTCCCTCAATCAAACGTATTGAACTTTCCAAACAATAACATTCCCAAGGCTTATGTGATGTTGTTTATTTCTCTACAGCTTCCGGAAAGGGAGATTCGCCTGCAGGCCATCGTTGATTCCGGGGCCTGCAGCTGTTTCATAGATTCCACCTTGGCACACAGATTGAAGATTCCTCTACAAACCAAAGAGCAGAATTTACAAATCCATTTGGCCGACGGATTTCTTCCGTGCTCTGGTCCCATCACCCAGGAGACCCAACCTATTCCAGTAGTCACAGACTCCGGCCACCGGGAGTTCTTACGGCTCGACCTAATCCGTTCACCCATCTTCCCCATCATACTTGGCCTACCATGGCTACAAGCTCACGATCCACTAATCAAATGGAGCACCAAGTCGGTATCCTTCTCTTCGCAGTATTGCTCTCAGCACTGCCTGCTCCCGGATTCCAAGGTCTGTGCCACAATGGCGGTACCACCAGGCAATCTGCAACACGTCCCCTCCGAGTATCTCGAGTTTCAAGAAGTTTTTAGCAAACAAATGGCTGACCGCCTACCACCTCACAGGGCCTACGACTGTCCAATTGACCTTCTCCCTGGATCTGAGATTCCGTTTGGCCGGATATTTCCCCTGTCTGAAACCGAGTTGGAGGTCCTGAAGCAGTACATAGACGAAAATCTTGAGAAGGGGTTCATCCGCCCTTCATCCTCACCCGCCGGAGCGGGTATCTTTTTCGTAGGGAAAAAAGATGGTACCCTGAGACCCTGCGTAGACTACCGACAACTAAACAACATTACAATTAAGAACCGGTACCCGTTACCGCTCATCCCTGAATTGTTCCAGAGGTTCCGATCAGCCAAGGTGTTCTCTAAACTCGACCTCCGAGGGGCTTACAATCTCGTCAGGATCAGGGCGGGAGACGAATGGAAGACGGCCTTCAGATCTAGATTCGGTCACTTCGAGTATTTAGTGATGCCTTTCGGTCTTTGCAACGCCCCAGCCACCTTCCAACATCTAGTGAACGATATATTTCGACAATATCTAGATGACTTTCTCGTGGTATATCTGGACGATATCCTTATTTTCTCTCCTACGCTAGAGATGCACAGAAGGCACGTTAAAACGGTTCTTGCTATCCTGCTACAACACAAGCTATACCTGAAAGCCGAAAAATGTGAATTTGAGAGATCCACCATACAATTCTTGGGGTTCATACTCTCTACCAATGGGGTTGCCATGGACCCTCAGAAGATTCAGGCAATTCAGGAATGGCCGGCTCCATCTAATAAAAAAGGAGTACAGAGATTCATAGGATTTGCCAATTTCTATCGAAAATTTATCGTAGGATTCTCGGCCATTGTGGCACCTATTACCCAACTAACTCGGCAGCATCAATCTTTTCAGTGGTCCACAGCGGCTCAAGAGGCTTTCCTTAAGTTAAAAGAACTATTCAGTTCCACTCCAATCCTCTGCCATCCTGACCCGACTCAGCCCTTCATACTGGAGGTAGACGCATCGGAAATCGCAACCGGAGCAATTCTTTCCCAGAGACAGGGACCAAAGGCCATTCTACACCCAGTAGCTTTCGCTTCTCGGAAACTCAGCCCACCAGAACTCAATTACGACGTGGGTGACAGAGAGCTGCTGGCTATAAAGTTTGCTTTGGAGGAATGGAGGTACCTGCTGGAGGGGGCAGTTCATCCGGTGATGATCTTTACGGATCACAAGAATCTCGAGTACCTCAGAACAGCAAGACGCTTAAAACCCCGCCAAGCCCGTTGGGCACTTTTCTTCTCACGCTTTAATTTCCATATAGCGTACAGACCGGGGGCGAAGAACGGGAAGGCTGATGCCCTCTCACGGATGTTTTCCGCAGACTCCCAAATACCAACACCCAGCACGATCCTCTCTCCTCAAAATTTTCTCGGACTAACTCAAGCAGACTTGATATCCTCCATCAAATCTTCATCAGGCACTTGTACAGAACCAACTGTGCATTCCCTGAGAAGATACGAAGATCTTTTCTGGATTAAGGGAAAAATATTCGTACCACAAGTGACTCGGCCCTTAACCCTTCAGATGTGTCATGATCATAAGTTGGCAGGACATTTTGGGAACAAGAAGACGGCTGAACTCCTTTCTCGTTCTTTTTGGTGGCCGGGATGGAGAAGGGATTGTAAAGAATATGTGGCTTCCTGTTCCCTGTGTCAGAGAAACAAGGGCCAAAACACCAAATCCTGGGGCCTGCTCAGACCTTTGCCCATTCCGGAACGACCATGGGCTGATGTCTCCATGGACTTCATCGTAGATCTACCCAGCTCAGAGAGTTTCTCCACCATCCTCGTTGTTGTCGACCGCCTTTCCAAAATGGCTCACTTTCTGCCCATGAGGGGTACTCCCTCTGGCGTAGACACGGCCAACATCTTTCTTAAGGAAGTTGTTAGGCTCCATGGGATACCAAGGAGCATCGTGTCGGACAGAGGCGTCCAGTTCACGTCCAAATTCTGGAGGGAACTATGCAAGGCCTTGGGTATCAACATTTGTCTTTCGTCGGCTTATCATCCCCAGAGCAATGGCCAGACAGAGAGGACCAATCAGACGCTAGAGCAATACCTCCGCTGCTTCTGCTCGGGATCCCAGGATGATTGGGCAAGCCTCCTCTCCTACGCTGAATTTGCGTACAATAATTCTATCCATGCCTCCACCAACCAGACCCCTTTCTGGATCAATTGTGGGTTCCATCCCACATCCTTCGCTAACAACATCCCCGAAACGGCAGTTCCTGCAGTCCAGGATAGGATAAATTCACTACAAGCTAACGTTCAAAAAATACAAGACACACTACGCAAAACCCAGGAGGACTACAAGAGACAGTACGACCGGGGCAGAAAGGCAAACCCAAAATTCGATGTAGGAGACGAGGTCTGGCTGTCCACCGTTAACCTGAGATTACCGCTGCCTTCTCGAAAGCTCGGGCCTAAATTCATAGGGCCTTTTCAAGTCAGGAGGATTATCAACCCTGTGGCCGTGGAATTGACACTTCCCAAGACATACCGGATTCACCCCGTTTTTCATGTGTCACTATTGAAGCCTGTGGTGCCCAGTCCTTTCCCGGGAAGAGGAGAACCCCCTCCTCCGCCAGTCAGAATCGATGGCGAGACTGAATTCGAAGTGGAATCCATTCTTGGTTGCAGAAAGAGGGGCAGACAGCTACAGTACCTGATTCAATGGAAGGGGTACCCTCCCGAAGATAATTCCTGGGAGCCCGCCAGGAATCTGCATGCTCCACAGTTAATTCGAAAGTTTCATCAAGATCATCCGGAACTGATGACCAGCCTTGGCGTCCAGTGTCCGCCCTTAGGAGGGGGGCACTGTCAGGAGCCAGGGAGCGTCTCCGCTCGCCGGGCTCCGGTGCGCATGCGCACGGGACGAGCACTTCGCCGCACACCCGTCCGCGGCCTGATGGTGCGGCGCGCGCGGGTGCACGGCGGTCCCCGTGTGCGCGCCGTAGCCCGTGCGGGTGCCCGGTAGCGCGTCACACTGACGCGCTCGCCGGGCAGGGGGACTATATCTGACGGCTCCAGCGCCCAGTCGGGTTGCTGGTTTGTCGTCAGCTCTCCCTGTTCCCTGAGCCTGTGTTTACCCTGTACTTGCCTGATCTGTGTACCGAACCTCTGCTGCTTGTTTAAACTACCACTCTCCCGGATTAACCCTTTGTGCTGCTGCCTGATCTGTGTACCGAACCCCAGCTGCTTGTTTAACTACTACTCTCTCGGATTAACCCTTTGTGCTACTTGCCTGATCTGTGTACCAAACCTCTGCTGCTTGTTTAACTACTACTCTCCCGGATTAACCCTTTGTGCCGCTGCCTGACCTGTGTACCAAACCCCTGGCCTGTTTAACCATTACTCCGCTGGACAATCCTACCTATAACCTGCTTGACCTGGGTACCAAACCCCTGGCCTGTTTAATTACTACTCTGCTGGACTATACTGATTCTAGTTGCCTGATCTGTGCACCAAACCCTGGCCAACTTAACCACGGCACTGCTGGACCTTGTGATACCCTGATTATCACCTGCTTGTACCCTAACCTCTGCTTGTACTTTCAGCCCTGCTCCCTACGGATCCCAAGACACCCGCTTCCCGCTCCAGAGCCTATTATCCTCCCGGAAGCCCGTGCCTCCACGTGCCCTCAGCCTCCTGTACCCATCTCGGGGGTCTGGGTGAGCGTGGTCGTAAGGGCGAGCCGCTCTCGGCATCTCGGCCTCGGTGAGTATTTGTCCGTGACAGCACAGCTCGCTGTGCCGAATCGTGGGTGTGGCCATATTGCGGTGTGAAAGGGGCTTAAAGGGATATAGTTAAATAAAATCTGAGACTATTCCCCCCATACTCTGTATACATATACCACAGTCCTTTACCCACAAAATATAACTCTACAAACAGTCATGAGATCTGTTGTGATAAGCGTCACAAGCGAGGGCATAAGGCCAACCTCTCCTAGGATGGACAGGAGAGGAGAGAGAGAGCTAGATCTACTCCTGCCCCTGCCCTGTCCTCCTGTGTGTGTCTACGGTCCCATCCACACTCTATTCGGTTTGGAGTGTGGGCAGGGAAGCCTGGGATGAGTGGGCGGGAAAGCCCAGCAGTCGGGAACAGCATGGAGCATGGACGTGGAGGATATGCAGACTGCACGAGCATCCTTCCTTCTTGGGGTGAGTGAGCTCACATTCATCCATTCACCCCCTCCTTTATCTCTCCTGCCTTTGAATTAGTACAATAATTTAAGGGGACCTCAGATTTAAGGGGTGCTCCGCAGACCCTGATGTAACGGGGGCTTTGGTGAGCAGAGATCTCCTTACATCAGAGTTCCCCTTTACACCAGGGTCCACAGCATTCCCCCTTACATCAGAGCACCCCCTTAAATCAGGGTTCCCAGAACACCACTTCCATCAGCGTTCCCCTTTACATTAGAGTCCACAGAGCTCCCCCTTACAGTGAAATTCTGCGGACTCTGATGTAAGGGGTAGCTCTGCGGACTCTGATGTAAGAGGGGGCTCTGCGGACTCTGATGTAAGGGGGACTGTGATGTAAAGGGGGGCTCTGCGAACTGTGATGTAAAGGGGGGCTCTGCCGACTCTGATGGAAGGGGGGCTCTGCGGACTATGATGAAAGGGGGGACTCTGCAGACTGTGATGTAAGTAGGGTCTCTGCAAACTCTGATGTAAGAGGGGGGCTCTGCGGATTCTGATGTAAGTCCCCCATCTGTCTGTTTTTGGTAGACAGGATCGGATCAGATGGTGGTGGATGTCAGTGGACATGTGTCTGCTAACATCTTCCGCTCCACAGAAAAGACTGGAGGGTCCGATCAAGTCCTCCTAAAAAAAATTGACAAGCGGACCTGATCAAATCGCCCACATGAAAAGGTTTTTGTTTATATAAGGTGAGCATAGATCAGCAGTGGAGGTAGAGCAGAGATGTTTAGACCCCATTCACACAGGGGCAACACGACTTGCAGGTCGCCTCAGCGAGGCGACCTGCAAACGACTGCCCGGGCGACTTGCAAAACGACTTCTGTATAGAAGTCTATGCAAGTCGCCCCAAGTCGCCCCCGAAGTCGTACAGGAACCTTTTTCTAAGTCGGAGCGACTTGCGTCGCTCCCCTTAGAGCGGTTCCATAGCACAGAACGGGAGGCGACTTGTCAGGCGACTAGGTCGCCTGACAAGTCGTCCCTGTGTGAATGGGCTCTTACTGTTATTGTAGGGAAAGGTATAATTCATTGTAGGAAGATTTTTACAATGTCTATTTGCATTGAAACAAAAACTTTATCCATTTTGTTTATGGGAACGATGTATTGTAAACAGTATAATGTGGGAATATTTCATGATTTTGGTAAGGAAAATAGTAGTGGAATTATGAATTTATTTTTTGACATTGTAATAAAAACACAATGACAAAATGTACTTTTATGCTATAGTTACATGCAGATTCTTAGTACATTACAAATAAATTAGTAACTATTCAATGCCTATGCTTACAAGCCTGAGTCTTTCAAACCCTTGCAGTCCCAGTAAAACTAAGGAGAGACCTACTATTTACATTATTGAAGATTCAAAGAGTCTACGCTGTTACTGTAAGATTCAACACATTTGTGTTAAATGAAATACAGAGAGAAATGACAGAAGAGTGAGTGCATGCAGTTAGTTATTATGCATTCTAGCACACTGCAGAGGCGCTAAAATGGAAGTAAATTCAAATTACCTTTGCTGTAAGCTCTAGAAATCGTTACACACACAGACTTTCTTTGTGATGAATTGTTAGGAAGGGAGTGGTAGGAGTGTGCTTCCAAAAGCTTATGCTTTATTACTCCCTCCCATCTTCCTACCGCACCAATCCCATTCAAAGTTCCATAACATGCTTGGATCTGACTAGTGGCTGTGATAAGCATCTTCGTACTGGCATTTTTTTTCACCCTTGGTTTCTGCATGTAAAAAAAGCAGCAGCCGAGAAGGCTTTTGACAGGGTGGACTGGTCTTTCCTACAGGAGACACTTACATTCGTGGGTATGCCAGACCCCAGTCATGGATATCGGCCATCTATAATAATCCCACAGCGAAAATCCGGGTAAATGGCTACGACTCCAGCCCTTTCTCTATCTCGAATGGCACCAGACAAGGCTGTCCCCTGTCTCCTATGCTATTCATCCTCTCTCTAGAACCTTTCTTGCACCATGTCAGAGGGAATCAGTCCATTAGAGGCATCCAGTCAGGCCAATATCAACACAAGGTTGCAGCCTATGCAGATGACTTTTTATTCTACATTGCTGAACCCCTTACCTCTTTACCCTCCCTGCTACAGGAGCTGAAGCGTTATGACACACTGTCCAATTTTAAGGTTAATCTACAAAAATCGGAGGCCCTGAGCCTCTCTTTGTCAGACTCTACTATTTCTAACCTACGCCCCTTCTTCCCGTTCAAATGGGCTGCTCGCTCAATTCAATACCTGGGAACAAAGATTCCTGAAAACATGAACGACATTATTACACTCAACTACCAACCCCCTTATCCACGCTCACGGCTGATCTCAAGAAGTGGGACTCCCTGGCCCTTTCCTGGTTTGGCCGTTGCAATATACTTAAAATGAATGCAATGCCTAGACTGCTGTACTTAATACAGGCATTGACCGTCAAGATACCTCAGATGTTCTTTCACGCCGTGCACTCAATATTTATCAGATTCATCTGGCGTGGTAAACACCCACATCTCTGCAGATCGCCACTACTACGGTAAAAGACTAAAGGTGGTATCGGATTCCTAGATCCAGCCCTATACCATACTGCGGCACATATGACCAGGGTCGTGGATTGGTGTCGTCATGGGGATTCAAAACTATGGGTGTCGCTGGAGCAGGAGGCCGCCCGGGCCCCACTAGCAGGTCCACCTTGGGCAGGGAAAACTCCTGCCACTCACTTGACTACTCACCCACTGATTGGACCAACTCTTATGGAAATGAAAAGTTTTTTCCGTCTATCCTCACTAAGTAGTTTTCCATCCACAATGACGCCACTAGTTGGTCACCCAGACTTTATACCAGACCTCACTGACCCATCGTTCTTCTCGCAGGCTCCTCAAGGACTCATGAGGGCCTCCTTGTTCTTACATTCCTCCGGTTGGCTAACTACAGAGACTTTGCTCTCAGGCCGGGCTCCACTCTCTTTAGACTGCCGGAGAGTCAATCAACTATTTCATTTTCTTGGCTCGTTGCCCAAACCAACCCACTTTGTCAGAAAGCTCCACTCTTTTGAGAAACTCTGCTTGGGAGAGGGACTGACCCGGAGGTCCTTATCAACCTCCTTCACGCCACTGGAGACCCCCCATTCTTAGCAAAATGGGAGAGAGATTTACAAGTCACCTTCACAGAACCCCAAAAAGAAGGCATACTCTTTTTTGCACAGAAATCTTCTCTTGGTAGCAAATATCAAGAGACCGCATATAAAATAGTGGTGCGCTGGTACAGAACCCCTTCGGTGCTGGCTAAGATATATCCACTACAAACTGATCGCTGTTGGCGTTGCGGCCTACACTCAGGCACCCTCTTACACATTTTTTGGGATTGCCCCGTGCTCCAAACTTTTTGCCAGCCGGTGCTTAAGCTCATACAGAAACTCACAGATATATCCCTCTTCTTCTCTTTCTCCTGCCTTCTCTTTTTTCTCTTTCCCTCCCTTTTTCCATTTCTCTTTTTCAATTAAAAGACAAAAGTGATGAGCACAGAAGTTTTAGACTTCAGCTAAAGGAGTGAGCTTGATAAAGTAGTTCCCTCCACTCACAAGCAATTGATATGTATGATTGATGTACTTGATGCATTAGTAGCAACCTTTATGCAATACAAAGTTGTCTTTTTGTTTATATCTGTGTCACATCTTTAACCACTTGCCGACCGCCTCGCGCCGATGTACGTTGGCAAAGTGGCACGGACAGGCAGAATCACGTACATACACGTGACCTGCCTTCCGCGGGCGGGAGGTCCGATCAGACCCCCCCGGTGCCCGAGGCGGCTGGCATTTGTTCGCGGGCGATCAGAGGTGAGGGGGAGGCCATCCATTCGTGGCCACCCCCTCACGATCGCTCCCGGCGAATGAAATCCTTCCTCTGTCTCTGTAATGTAAACAGAGGCAGTGATGTCACATCTCCTCGAGCCGGTCTTTTCGTTCCGGTGCCGAGGAGAGAAGGCATCCAAGTAAGTGCACCAACACTACACTAACAGTAGAACACACTAGGCACACTTTTCACCCCCCATCACCCCCCGATCACCCCCCGATCACCCCCCTGTACCCCCTGTCACACTGACACCAATAGCAGTTTTTTTTTTTGCATTGGTGTCAGTTTGTGACAGTTATAAGTGTTAGGGTAGTTAGGGTTAGCCCCCTTTAGGTCTAGGGTACCCCCCTTTAGGTCCAGGGTACCCCCCTAACCCCCCCTAATAAAGGTTAACCCCTTGATCACCCCCGTCGCCAGTGTCACTAAGCGATCATTTTTCTGATCACTGTATTAGTGACACAGGTGACGCTAGTTAGGAAGGTAAGTATATAGGTTCGCTGTCAGTGTTTTATAGCGACAGGGACCCCCATATACTACCTACTAAAGGTTTTAACCCCCTGATTGCCCCCTAGTTAACTCTTTCACCAGCGATCACCGTATAAGTGTTACGGGTGACGCTGGTTAGTTAGTTTGTTTTTTATAGTTTTAGGGCACCCGCCGTTTATTACCTTATAAAGGTTTAACCCTCTAATTGCCCGGCGGTGATATAAGTTAAGTTTTTAGGGTCAGATAAGGTCTGCGTCGCCCCAGGCAGCGTCAGGTTAGCGCCAGTACCACTAACACCCACGCACGCAGCATACACCTCCCTTAGTGCTATAGTATCTGAGCGGATCGATATCTGATCCAATCAGATCTATACTAGCATCCCCAGCAGTTTAGGGTTCCCATAAACACAGTGTTAGCGGGATCAGCCCAGATACCTGCTAGCACCTGCGTTTTGCCCCTCGGCCCAGCCCTGCCCAGCCCACCCAAGTGCAGTATCGATCGATCACTGACACTTACAAAACACTAAGCACACATAACTGCAGCATTCGCAGAGTCAGGCCTGATCCCTGCGATCGCTAACAGTTTTTTGGTAGCGTTTTGAATCAGTTGCTAACAGTCAGGAGCTTTTTTGCCTGTGAGTCTCACTAGTGTACCCCTAAATTTAGAGCCCAAAATGGAAAATCGAAGGTACACTAGTGAAGAGGCCTACACGTTTCTGAGCATGACAGATAGTGCAGAGGAAGTCACTCATCTGTCAGATTCAGGCTCAGAATACGATCCTGTAGAGGACAGCGGCTCCATGACAGATAGCTCTGACGACGGAGTTGTGGTCCCTGCTAAGGTCAGGCGTACCAGACCCCAATCTTCTTCTTCTGTCCTTGAAGTGCAAGAACCGCAGGGCTCTCGTATGGAGCAGAGAAGTACTAGTGCCGCTATTCCTTCTGGTGAACTGGCAAACACCCTGGTCGTACATCCAGCACTGCAGTATCACAGGGTGACGTGGCGAGTCCCATAAGTGCAGTTCAAGCTGGCGAGGTGGCAAGCACAAGTAGTGTTCCGCTGCCACCAAGAAGACAAAGACAGCTGCATTCGCCAATCCGAATTGGGAACTGGCCAACCCGGAATTCAGGTGGAAAGACAGTTGATTTTACGCCACTGGATTTTTATTCGCTGTTTTTCACCGAAGATCTCTATAGATCTATTGTGGACCAAAGCAATTTATACGCTGGTTAACACATCGCCGCTAATCCCCAGTCCTCCCTTGCCAGAGATTGGAGATCAATTACGGTCTCTGAATTTAAGCTCTCTCTGGGCCTTTCCCTCAACATGGGCATAAATAAAAAGAGTAAGTTGCGGTCGTATTGGTCCACTGACCCAATTTACCATATACCCGTGTTCTCTGCTTCCATGGCCAGGGCACGATACGAGCAGATTTTGCGGTTCATGCACTTCAATGACAATGAACTCTGTCGTCCTCGTGGAGACCCTGGATACGATCGGCTCTACAAAATTCGGCCCCTCGTAAACCACTTCAACCAACGTTTTGCAGACTTGTTTACTCCCCATCAAGTTGTCTGCGTTGATGAGTCCCTGGTTAAATTTTCTGGCCGCTTGTCATTCAAACAGTACCTTCCCAGCAAGCGTGCCAGATACGGGGTCAAGATGTATAAGCTCTTTGACAGGGCCACAGGCTATACATGTAGTTTTATGGTTTACGAGGGCAAAGATAGTCACGTAGAGCCGACAAACTGCCCTGACTACATAGGAAGCGCTGGCAAGATAGTGTGGGACTTGGTGTCACCCTTATTCGGAAAGGGGTACCACTTGTACGTGGACAATTATTACACGAGCGTGACACTTTTTAGTCACCTTTTTGATCATCAGATTGGAGCATGGGGGGGGCTTTCCCCAGCGGCTTGTAGATTCCCGTCTTAGGCTGGGGAGAGAGCCTGCTTGCAGTGTAATAATTTGCTCGCTATGAAGTGGAGGGATAAGAAGAAAGTTTTCGTTCTCACCTCCCTTCATGCAGACACGACAGCCCAAATTACTACGGTGACTGGTCCTGTGGAGAAACCCCTCTGTGTCCACGAATATAACCAAAATATGGGAGGGGTGGACCTCAACGACCAGTTGTTGGTGCCGTACCTAGTTGCCCGTAAGGCCAGACGCTGGTACAAAAAAAGTGTCTGTTTATTTATTTCAATTGGCTTTGCTGAACGCTCATGTGCTATACAGAGCTTCAGGACAGACTGGATCCTTCCTTAAATTCCAGGAAAAGATCGTCAGAGCCCTTCTGTTTCCAGACGGTGCTCCACCTCACCATCCCCAACCAAATGCAGTGAGCCGGCTGCATGAGAGGCATTTTCCTTATGCCCTCCCGAGTACCCCTACCCAATGAGCCCCCCAAAAAAGATGTCATATCTGTAGCAAGCGCGGATTTAGGCGTGACACCCGGTCTTATTGTCCCTCCTGTCCTGACAATCCTGGTCTATGCATTGGTGAATGTTTTGAACGCTACCATTCACTAGTTGAGTATTAGCGTAGGGTACAGCGCTGCACAGACTAGGACACACTTTCACAGGGTCTCCCAAGATGCCATCGCATTTTGAGAGACCCAAACCTGGTACCAGTTACAAAAGTTAAAGTTACTAAAAAAAGTGTAAAAAAAAATAAAAAAAAAATAAAAAAAATAAAAACACAAAAAAAATATAAAATAAAAAAAACAAAAATAGTTGTCCTTTTTTTGTTCTCTCTCTATTCTCTCTCTATTGTTCTGCTCTTTTTTACTGTATTCTATTCTGCAATGTTTTATTGTTATTATGTTTTACCATGTTTGCTTTTCAGATATGCAATTTTTTTATACTTTACTGTTTACTGTGTTTTGTTGGTAAACATTTTATTGTTTTCAGGTACGCCATTCAGCTGCAGAGCGGATTTATTTATCTTGACAGCAACAACGTTTGCTCCCACGATACATAAAGCCGTGACTCCAGCGCTGTCGGAGGTGATTTCACCACCACAGTTACATACTTCAGCATATATGCCGAAGCGTGGGGGCAGCAGTGGGTGGAGAAGCGATTTGCTCCTGCCTTTTGCGGGAGGATGTCCCCATGCTTCGGCATATGTATATTTTAGGCACAGGTTGCGTTAAATGTTTTATTTTTTACTATGTTTTTTTTGTATTTGCTTTGCAGGTATGGTAAGTCTTACTGTTATACTGTAATGTTACTTTGTTTTATTGTTAACCATCATTTGCTTAGCAGTAGGGATGAGCTTCGTGTTCGAGTCGAACCCATGTTCGACTCGAACATCGGCTGTTCGATCGTTCGCCGAATTGCGAACGTTATGGGCCGTTCGCGCTAAATTCGTGTGGCGCGCCACGGCCCATAATTCACTGCGGCATCGCAGTGCATTGCTGGCTGATGATTGGCCAAGCATGCACTATGACCCGCATGCTTGGCCAATCACAGCGCTGTCAGTAGAGAGAGCTGTAATTGGCCAAAGCCAGGGTGGCTTTGGCCAATTATGGCTCAGGGGATTTAGTACACACCCCACACTATATAAGGCCGCCTGCACGGCGGCCCTGTGTAGTGTGTGTTCCGGTGTGCTGAGAGATAGAGAGAGAGAGAGACAGTGTCATTTGATTTGAGTTAGATAGATTAGGCAGAACAGTCAGTCAGTTAGCTGCACTTACAGTGTATTGTGTATATATATGCATCCCAGGTGTTGCATATATATATATACACTGTATTCAGTTTAGCTAGATCTGTTCCTGTTATCTTCTATCTAGACTATTTACATTTAATGCAGTGCGTCCTGCTCACAGTGTTCAGCTAGATCCGTTCCTGTTAAATTCCTACTGACCGGCAGGCTTGTCTGGTTACAGTATATAAAGCTACCTGAAGAAAATTACAGGTGTTCTATTTGATCCTATTAGTACCACGGTCAGGCAGCTAGACTATTTACATTTAGTACAGTGCGTCCTGCTCACAGTGTTCAGCTAGATCCGTTCCTGTTATCTTCCTACTGACAGGCAGGCTTGTCTGGTTACAGTATATAAAGCTACCTGAAGAAAATTACAGGTGTTCTATTTGATCCTATTAGTACCACGGTCAGGCAGCTAGACTATTTACATTTAGTACAGTGCGTCCTGCTCACAGTGTACAGCTAGATCCGTTCCTGTTATCTTCCTACTGACAGGCAGGCTTGTCTGGTTACAGTATATAAAGCTACCTGAAGAAAATTACAGGTGTTCTATTTGATCCTATTAGTACCACGGTCAGGCAGCTAGACTATTTACATTTAGTACAGTGCGTCCTGCTCACAGTGTACAGCTAGATCCGTTCCTGTTATCTTCCTACTGACAGGCAGGCTTGTCTGGTTACAGTATATAAAGCTACCTGAAGAAAATTACAGGTGTTCTATTTGATCCTATTAGTACCACGGTCAGGCAGCTAGACTATTTACATTTAGTACAGTGCGTCCTGCTCACAGTGTACAGCTAGATCCGTTCCTGTTATCTTCCTAATGACAGGCAGGCTTGTCTGGTTACAGTATATAAAGCTACCTGAAGAAAATTACAGGTGTTCTATTTGATCCTATTAGTACCACGGTCAGGCAGCTAGACTATTTACATTTAGTACAGTGCGTCCTGCTCACAGTGTTCAGCTAGATCCGTTCCTCTTATCTTCCTACTGACAGGCAGGCTTGTCTGGTTACAGTATATAAAGCTACTTGAAGAAAATTACAGGTGTTCTATCCCAGCTTAGTGCAGCTACAGGCCATTAGTATGTCTGGAAGGCCAAGAAGGAGAGGCAGACAGTCACAAGCCAATAAGAGAGGGCAAGCAGGCTCTGTGTCTAGTGCTGGTCGTGGAGACGGTGCATCCTCATCAGCACGTGGCCATGGGACACGCTTGGCCTTTTTTTCGGCAGCTGGCCATGTTGAGCCGCAACATGCGGAAGACTTGGTCGAGTGGATGACCAAGCCGTCCTCATCCTCCTCATCCTCTCTCACCCATGCCCAGGGTGCTTTGTCTGGCAAAGCAGCGGCCTCTTCCCTCAGCTCAATGTCATCAGTGACTCCTTCCCTAGCTCCACCATGTCCTCATGAGGATTCCCTCGAACTGTTTGACCACAGTGTTGGGTACATGCTCCAGGAGGATGCCCAGCGTTTGGAAGGCTCTGATGACGATACTGAGCTCGATGAAGGCAGTAACATGAGCGCGGACAGAGGGGGTGCCCAAGAAGGACAGCAATCTGGCAGTCATGCTCCCCCTGCTGCAGCATACTGCCAGGTTTGCTCCAGTGATGAGGAGGGAGGGGATGATGAGGTCACTGACTCAACGTGGGTGCCTGATAGGAGAGAGGAGGAGGAGGAGGAGGAGAAGGAGGAGGCGGCAGCACATCACCAACGAGGCAGGATGCCCTCCAGGGGCCAGCCTAAGGGCAGCACATTGACTGCATCACACCCCAAAGCTCCACATGTGCAGGGCGCTGCAGTCTCTGCGCGTTATTCAAAAAGTTCTTTGGTGTGGGCCTTTTTTGAGACGAGTGCATCAGATCGCACCGCTGCTATTTGCAACATATGTCTCAAGCGTATCTCGCGTGGCCAAAATATCTCCCGCTTGGGTACCACATGCTTGACCAGACATATGTTGACCTGCCATGCAGTTCGTTGGCAAGCGTATCTAAAAGACCCACACCAAAGAACAAAGAGGATCTCTCCTTGCTCCTCATCAGCTGAGATTTCCAACCCCACTAGACCTTCAGTCCTCTCTGAGACCTGCAGTGAGAGGAATGAAGGTGTAGAATTAGGTGTGTCACAGCCAAGTACTTGTGGGCAATCTGCTTTTGGTACACCGACGTCAGATTGTACCAGGCAAATTTCCCTGCCCCAGCTGCTGCACCGCCGAAAGAAGTTTGCTCCCAGCCATCCACATGCCCAGCGGTTGAATGCTAGCTTGGCAAAATTGCTAGCACTTCAACTGCTGCCTTTTCAGTTGGTAGACTCTGCCCCCTTCCGTGAGTTTGTGGAATGTGCGGTTCCTCAGTGGCAGGTACCCAAACGCCACTTTTTCTCACGGAAGGCGATTCCGGCTCTCTACCGGCATGTGGAAGGCAATGTCCATGCCTCGCTGGACAGGGCAGTCAGCGGTAAGGTGCATATTACCGCTGACTCATGGTCCAGCAGGCATGGACAGGGACGTTACCTAAGTTTCACGGCGCATTGGGTGACTCTGCTGGCAGCTGGGAAGGATGCAGGACAAGGTGCAGTAGTGTTGGAGGTTGTTCCGCCACCACGCCTCCAAAATGCTGATTGTGACACACCTCTCTCCTCCACCCCCTCCTCTTCTTCTTCCTCCATGGCCTCTTCCTCGGAACCAGCGGTGCTCCGTAGGCGTTCAAGGGGCTACGCAAGTACGCAGGCCAAAAGATGCCATGCGGTGCTTGAGCTGGTGTGCTTGGGGGACAGGAGCCACACTGGGGCAGAGGTTCTGTCAGCTCTGCAGGGGCAGGTTCAGAGGTGGTTGACGCCACGCCAACTTAAGGCAGGAATGGTGGTTTGCGACAATGGCACCAACCTCCTCTCTGCCCTCCGACAGGGACAAATGACCCATGTGCCCTGTTTGGCTCACGTCCTTAACTTGGTGGTGCAGCGGTTCTTGGGCAGGTACCCGGGCTTACAGGATGTCCTGAGGCAGGCCAGGAAAGTCTGTGTGCATTTCCGCCGGTCATATAATGCCAGTGCTCGGCTGACGGACCTCCAAAAGGAGTTTAACCTGCCCAAGAACCGCCTAATCTGTGACATGCCCACCAGGTGGAACTCAACGTTGGCCATGCTGCAGCGGCTGCACACGCAGCAGAGGGCCATAAATGAGTACCTGTGCGACTATGGCACCAGGACAGGGTCAGGGGAGCTTGGTTTTTTTTCCCCACGCCAGTGGGCCATGATCAGGGATGCATGCACTGTCCTGTCACCATTCGAGGAGGCCACGAGGATGGTGAGCAGTGACAGTGCATGCATCAGTGACACTGTCCCCCTTGTCCACCTGTTGGAGCACACGCTGCGTGGAATAATGGACAGGGCACTTGAGGCAGAACAGAGGCAGGAAGAGGAGGACTTCCTTAGCTCTCAAGGCCCCCTTTATCCAGACAGTGTTCCTGCGTGCCCGCCGATCACACAGGAAGAGGACGAGGAGGAAGAGGAGGAGGAGGAAGATTGTGTCAGTATGGAGGTGGAGCCTGGCACTCAGCATCAGCAGCAGTCTTTAAGGGATCAGTCCCAAGAAACACATGGACTTGTACGTGGCTGGGAGGAGGTGGCTGCGGACCATGTCGTTCTTAGTGACCCAGAGGACTCCGGACCGAATGCCTCAGCAAACCTACGCTGCATGGCCTCCCTGATCCTGCAAAGCCTGCGTAAGGATCCTCGTATTCGTGGTATCAAGGAGAAGGACCAATACTGGCTGGCAACCCTCCTTGATCCACGTTACAAGGGTAAGGTTGCGGACCTTATCTTGCCATCGCAGAGGGAGCAGAGGATGAAACATCTTCGGGAGGCCTTGCAGAAAGGTCTGTGCAACGCGTTCCCAGAGACTGGGAGGTTACAAACTCCTGTTTCTGGACAACGTGTTGCTGAGGCTTCGGTCAGTCAAAGAAGGAGCGGTGGAGAAGGTGGCCGTCTGACCGATGCGTTCAGACAATTTTTTGGTCCGCAGCCCCAAGGTATGATCGGTTCCAGCAACCATCGCCAGCGTCTGTTTTACATGGTGCAGGAATACCTAGGGGCAAGATCAGACTTGGACACCTTTCCCACCGAAAATCCTCTGGGTTACTGGGTTTTGAGGATGGATCACTGGCCAGAGCTTGCACAGTATGCAATTGAGCTACTGGCCTGTCCTGCATCCAGCGTTCTTTCGGAACGCACATTCAGTGCTGCTGGAGGCGTGGTAACCGATCACAGGGTGCGTCTGTCCACCGACTCGGTCGATCGGCTGACCTTCATAAAAATGAATGAGTCTTGGATCACCACCAGCTACCAAGCACCTGATGCTGATGTAACCGAATAATTTTTTTTGAAATCTCAGATCCCTTCAAAGACTGCCTATGCTGATGCTGAGTGACTATCCCTGAGTAATTATCCTCTTCCTCCTCAATCATCACGCTGATAGCTTGTTGCAGTGTTGTGGCACCAGCACCAGTGCCTAAGGCCCAATTTTTCTGCCCCTGTCTAACAGGGGCGTGTAATTACAATTTTTGATGCAATACTTTGCAGCAGGGCTCGTTCCTGCGTTCCAACTAGAGTGTCTGTGAGGGGTTGCAGTGTTGTGGCACCAGCACCAGTGCCTAAGGCCCAATTTTTCTGCCCCTGTCTAACAGGGGCGTGTAATTACAATTTTTGAAGCAATAATTTGCAGCAGGGCTCGTTCCTGCGTTCCAACTAGAGTGTCTGTGAGGGGTTGCAGTGTTGTGGCACCAGCACCAGTGCCTAAGGCCTAATTTTTCAGCTCCTGTTCAACAGGGGCATGTAATTACAATTCTTGATCTAATATTTCACAGCAGGGCCCTGTGAGGGCTTACAGTGTTGTGGCCACAGCAACACCTAAGGCCCAAATTTCTGCTGAGTATATAGGGCAGGACCCTACTTTCAAACATCTAACTTACAAACGACTCCTACTTGCAAACGGAAGGAGACAACAGGAAGTGAGATGAAATCTACCCCTAGGAAGGGAAATTCTCTCCTGTAAGAGTTAATATGGGAAAACAAGTTCTCCTTTCCACTGATGCTTTCCAATCCTTGTTCCACAAAAAAACCCAAATTTTCAAAAAACATTTTTCATTGGGACAAAAAAGTGAGGTGAAATCTTCTGAAGAGGAGGAAAGACAGCAAAACAAATGTCACAGGGGTGATAACCCTTCCCTATGTTTTCCAAAAAGCTTAGAAAAGATTTTTTGGCTGGAGCTAAACACGTTAAAAATGTTCAAAATTACAAACAGATTCTACTTAACAACAAACCTACAGTCCCTGTCTTGTTTGCACCGCCTGTATACTGCTGTTCAGAGTATATAGGGCCTGGTGGCCCCACACCTTTCCTTATTTTAATTTGGGTGCGGGGTTCCCCTTAATATCCATACAAGACCCAAAGGGACTGGTAATGGACTGGGGGGTACCCATGCCGTTTGTCTCACTGATTTTCATCCATATTGCCATGACCCGACATGACATTAAACCCGCAAGCAGTTTTAAATGAGATTTTTTCCTTTAAAAATGACATTTGGTGCAGGGACTGTTCTAAACATGGGAAACACGCGTCACTTTACAGGCATACTATAGACACCCCCCAGGTACGATATTTAAAGGAATATTTCACTTTTTTTTTTTTACTTTAAGCATCATTAAAATCACTGCTCCCGAAAAAACGGCCGTTTTTAAAAGTTTTTTTTGCATTGATACATGTCCCCTGGGGTAGGACCCGGGTCCCCAAACCCTTTTTAGGACAATACCATGCAAATTAGCCTTTAAAATGAGCACTTTTGATTTCGAACGTTCGAGTCCCATAGACGTCAATGGGGTTCTAACGTTCGTGCGAACTTTCGGTCCGTTCGCGGGTTCTGGTGCGAACCGAACCGGGGGGTGTTCGGCTCATCCCTACTTAGCAGGTACGCCATTCAGTTGCAGCGCGGATTTATTTATCTTGACAGCAACAGCGTTTGCTCCCACGATATATAAAGCCGTGACTCCAGCGCTGTCGGAGGTGATTTCACCACCACAGTTACATACTTCAGCATATATGCCGAAGCGTGGGGGCAGCAGTGGGTGGAGGAGCGATTTGCTCCTGCCTTTTGTGGGAGGATGCCCCCATGCTTCGGCATATATATATTTTAGGTAGGCACAGGTTGCGTTAAATGTTTTTTTTTTTTACTATGTTTCTTTTTGTATTTGCTTAGCAGGTATGGTAAGTATTACTGTTATGTTACTTTGTTTTTTGTTAACCATCATTTGCTTAGCAGGTACGCCATTCAGTTGCAGCGTGGATTTATTTACCTTGACAGCAACAGCGTTTGCTCCCACGATACATAAAGCCGTGACTCCAGCGCTGTCGGAGGTGATTTCACCACCACAGTTACATACTTCAGCATATATGCTGAAGCGTGGGGGGCAGCAGTGGGTGGAGGAGCGATTTGCTCCTGCCTTTTGCGGGAGGATGCCCCCATGCTTCGGCATATATAAACGGTGCATGTATGCCCATCATTAGAAGTGGGTGGATGAAGGGAGGTAGTCTAATGGTGGGCATACCCACCGATCAATATCTTTTTTTCGTTCAGCCCACAGGCTGCATGAAAAAAAAGTTTACAATATATGCCCAACGAGGACCAGCAACGTACTGGTATGTTGCTGGACTTTGAGTGGTTATACCAGAATGATGCCTGCAGGTTTAGGTATCATCTTGGTATCATCAGCAGTCGGCATTCATGTAAAAGCAATCCTAGCGGCTAATTAGCCTCTAGACTGCTTTTACAAGCAGTGGGAGGGAATGCCCCCCCACCGTCTTCCATGTTTTTCTCTGGCTCTCCTGTCCCAACAGGGAACCTGAAAATGCAGCCGGTGATTCAGCCAGCTGACCATAGAGCTGATCAGAGACCAGAATGGCTCCAAACATCTCTATGGCCTAAGAAACCGGAAGCTACGAGCATTTCATGACTTAGATTTCGCCGGATGTAAACAGCGCCATTGGGAAATTGGGAAAGCATTTTATCACACCGATCTTGGTGTGGTCAGATGCTTTGAGGGCAGAGGAGAGATCTAGGGTCTAATAGACCCCAATTTTTTCAAAAAAGAGTACCTGTCACTACCTATTGCTATCATAGGGGATATTTACATTCCCTGAGATAACAATAAAATGATTAAAAAGCATAAAAATGAAAGGAACAGTTTTAAAAATAAGATAAAAAATCAAAAAAATAATAAAGAAAAAAAAAAAAGCACCCCTGTCCCCTCCTGCTCTCGCGCAAAGGCGAACGCAAGCGTCGGTCTGGCGTCAAATGTAAACAGCAATTGCACAATGCATGTGAGGTATCACCACAAAGGTCAGATCGAGGGCAGTAATTTTAGCAGTAGACCTCCTCTGTAAATCTAAAGTGGTAACCTGTAAAGGCTTTTAAAGGCTTTTAAAAATGTATTTAGTTTGTCGCCACTGCACGTTTGTGCGCAATTTTAAAGCATGTCATGTTTGGTATCCATGTACTCGGCCTAAGATCATTTTTTTTATTTCATCAAACATTTGGGCAATATATTGTGTTTTAGTGCATTCAAATTTTAAAAAGTGTGTTTTTTCCCCAAAAAAATGCGTTTGAAAAATCGCTGCGCAAATACTGTGTAAAAAAAAAAAATGAAGCACTCACCATTTTAATCTGTAGGACATTTGCTTTAAAAAAATATATAATGTTTGGGGGTTCAAAGTAAGTTTCTTGCAAAAAAAAAAAAAATGTTTTCATGTAAACAAAAAGTGTCAGAAAGGGCTTTGTCTTCAAGTGGTTAGAAGAGTGGGTGATGTGTGACATAAGCTTCTAAATGTTGTGCATAAAATGCCAGGACAGTTCAAAACCCCCCCAAATGACCCCATTTTGGAAAATAGACACCCCAAGCCATTTGCTGAGAGGCATGTCGAGTCCATGGAATATTTTATATTATGACACAAGTTGCGGGAAAAAGACAAAAATTTTTTTTTTAATGCACAAAGTTGTCACTAAATGATATATTGCTCAAACATGCCATGGGAATATGTGAAATCACACCCCAAAATAAATTCTGTTGCTTCTCCTGAGTACGGGGATACCACATGTGTGAGACTTTTTGGGAGCCTAGCCGCGTACGGGACCCCGAAAACCAAGCACCTTCAGGCTTTCTAAGGGCGTAAATTTTTGATTTCACTCTTCACTGCCTATCACAGTTTCGGAGGCCATGGAATGCTCAGATGGCACAACCCCCCCAAAAAAAATGACCCCATTTTGGAAAATAGACACCCCAGGCTATTTGCTGAGAGGTATAGTGAGTATTTTGCAGACCTCACTTTTTTTGTCACAAACTTTTGAAAATTGAAAAAAGAAAAAAAAAATACATTTTTCTTGTCTTTCTTCATTTTCAAAAACAAATGAGAGCTGCAAAATACTCACCATGCCTCTCAGCAAAGAGCTTGGGGTGTCTACTTTCCAAAATGGGGTCATTTTGGGGGGTTTTGTGCTATCTTGGCATTTTATGGCCTTCAAAACTGTGATAGGTAGTGCGGAGTGAAATCAAAAATTTCCGCCCTTAGAAATCCTGAAGGCGGTGATTGGATTTCGGGGCCCCGTATGAAGCTAGGCTCCCAAAAAGTCCCACACATGTGGTATCCCCGTACTCAGGAGAAGCAGCAGAATATATTTTGGGGTGTAATTCCACATATGCCCATGGCATGTTTGAGCAATATATCATTTAGTGACAACTTTGTGCAAAAAAAAAAAAAAAAAATTGTCACTTTCCCGCAACTTGTGTCAAAATATAAAATATTCCATGGACTCAACATGCCTCTCAGCAAATAGCTTGGGGTGTCTACTTTCCAAAATGGGGTCATTTGGAGGGGGGGCTTGTGCCATCTGGGCATTTTATGGCCTTCAAAACTGTGATAGGTAGTGAGGAGTGAAATCAAAAATTTACACACTTAGAAATCCTGAAGGCGGTGCTTGGTTTTCGGGGCCCGGTAGACGGCTAGTGATAAGAAATATTTTAAAGAATTACAAGTGATATCAACATTTGCCTTGTTCCTTATATGCTTTTTTCTAGCTAAAATGGCGCTGACTTATTGTTTATGCAATCTGCTTAGTTCCGACCAACACCTACAACAATATTTAAAGAACTAGCAAATGTTTACCATATTAGGGCATATTGTGTAAAGGACACTGTTTTTGACAATAAAGCTGACGATGCACCATGAGTCACCAGTGTGCCTTAGCCAATGGTAGCTTGCCAAATACTGTTATAAAATGACATGTGTAAAAGGGTTCCTGTATGACTCTGTTGAATCTACTTGCTGTGTACAGAGCTCATCCAAATGTACCGGTACATTTGTAATAAATCTGTCTTCTAATCAACATGACCGGAGTTGACTGATCAGTGAGAGAATGGAATTTTACAGACATCATGGTCCTTTCGAGCCGGAAGTAAGGATTAGGTGGTGGATCGAACGGTTCCGTCCAAAATATCGGTGAGTATCAGACTCCTTCTCGCCGAGACCTAGGTCCTCCCACTCAAGTTAAGTGGTAAAAAGAGGCTGGTCGGTTCCGGGATCCACACCTGACTTCTACTCCTGGACTTCTGATCCAGTCCTCCGAGTCTGTGAAAGGTAAGACAGATTTTTTTTCTTTTCTCTTCTTTTCTTTTCTTTTCTCTTCTACTCAAGGTGATTTGGGTTTTTATTCCGGCACTGTAAGTTGATTATAAAAGATCTAAGTGACACAGGGGCCGAAGACAGAGGCACTTGGGGACGTTGCCTATGGTAAATAGACGTAGCCCGCTGTCCGAGACAGATTAAAAAAATTGAAGGTACCGAAAGATGATAGATGATTGATAATTGTTGTGAATAGTGACTACACGTAATATGGATAGATTACAGAGAGTCACAGTGGCCATTTCAGGTTTTTTCCTAACTTAGTGGTGGTTGGGACAAACAGGAAGTGAATGTACGAGCAGGAATCAATCTAACTTGATCAGAAACACTGCCCATAGATCGATCGTTTTTTCTCTTTTTCTCTCGAGAGCAATATTTGCTGCACTGTTCCTTTTGCTGCATTTGTTAAATCATGAGACTAACTCTCGCTCTTTCCTTCTCATGTTTAACATTACTGCTAACTTTGTGTGGGGAGTCTAATATTTCTGCTTTACTGTGATCCAAGGGTTGCTAGTCTGGTGGTTTACAGGTTGATAAGAGGCCTGCTTTATGATCTGTCTGGCTGCAAACTTGTGGTTAAAAAAAAAAAAAACTGGACTCACTCACTCCTTTCCCCCCCCCTCACGGACACCTAAGTGCACTTCCTCTTTTGTGTGTGTGTAAAAAAAAAAATTCTGATCAGAACGCTAAGAATACTGTTTGTTTTGACCAACTGTACTTTGTAGTAAATAAGGTAAAGGTATAAGTTGTTTTTTATGTATATGTGTGTGTGTGTGTGTATGTGTGTGTATATATATATATATATATATATATGTATATATGTTTATTTCCTGTTTGGAGAGTTTGGACTTTGTTTGCTGTTTTATATAGATTCCGGCAAAGTTCGAGAGTAGAATTACCAGTCTTGTATTCTAAACTCAAGGAAAAAAAACAGAGACATGGGGAATAGTTAGTTAGAAGGAGATAAGAAATGTATGCATAGCAAATAACCAAAATCTGTTAAATATTGTGCTAAGTGGGAAAGGAAGTTGAGATTCAATGGTAAACTAACTGTGACCCAAAGATAAAAAAAAGAAGTTTGGATTAGAAATGGTGGAATACTAGTTTGAGAAGGAGAACAAAAGAGAAATGCCAAGCCCAACTGCCCCTAGTGGACAAAGAGGCAGACAAAACGGTCAGCCCCTAACTATGACTGTTTTTAAACCATGGACTGAGAGCGACGTGCAGAAGGCTACTGAGCATATTAAACATCCTAAGTTTGGGGCCCCAGAAATCATTGAAAATATGGAAGGTCTGAGGAACAGTTATAGGCTAAACGGGGTCGAAGTGGAAAGGGCCTTAAGGAGGGTTCTAGGATCAGATTGGGCATCAGTAAAGGGAAATTGGGACCCCTGTGTAGCCACAGTGCCCCCTCAACAAAGAGGGGAACCACTGGCCCTTGATAGCAAAGATTTGACAGACAGATTGACTGCCTTCTATCAGAGATGCAATCTCCGATGGGTATAACGAACTGACTGGCAAAAGATTAATATGACTAAAGGATGACAAGGAAAGTGTCAGTGATTATCTAAATAAACTACGAGAAGTTTTTAAAGTGTTCTCTGGGCTCCCCAAAGCTGAGGATGTGAATAGTGCATATAAACAACAGCTAAAGATAGCTTTTGTTAATGGATTAAAACAGGATCATAAGGATTACATTGTTAAAAACTTGGTTACTTACTGAACTGCATCAGTTTTAGATGTTTTGCAATATGTTAATCATTCTGAGAAGTATTTGAAAGTGATGGAAAAAATGTGAAAGTAAAGGTTTTTGTGCAAGGTGATGAAGGAGATACCCCCTTAAGAAGGAAGCAGAGGAGGGTATAGCCCCCAGAGGAGGGTATAGCCCCTGTAATAGAATGGTACAGGATTTACAAGCTGCTAACTAGGCAGTTATACCGAGGGCATAAGGTAAATAAAACTAAACTCCAGTTGTGGTAACAGCAGGTCAAATACTTAGGGTATAATATTTCAAAAGAAGGTCGACACCTGGATGAGGAGAGAATTTGAGCCCTCCACCAGGTGCCGAAGCCAGAAACAAAGAAACAAATGATGTTTTTTTTGGCCATGACAAATTTTTGTAGAACGTGGATTTCTGGGTATTCAATACTGACCGCGCCCCGTTGGTCCATACATTTGAGCCCAGCACGACACCTTTACTGTATGACAATACTTTTGACACAACCTCACTTAACAATACAGAGATGTACTACATTAAACCCATCCACACTAATACCACTTCCTACTGATGGTCATAAACATGACTGTACTGCTGTCATCGCTGAAAAGGTACTGCCATGAAGTGATTGAAAAGATGTACCGTTATCTAACCCTGACATGACACTTTTTGTTGATGGCTCCAGTATGAAAAATCCAGATGGCACAAGTGTAACTGGATATGCAGAAGTGACACATGACAGATCAGGAAATCATAGAGATAGATCATACAGTCCTTACTGATATACAGCAAAATATATCCCCTGGGAGAAACAATATTGGAAAACAAAAGGTTGCACAATAATAGATAACATCTACACATCACCTGAAGGAAAGCTGGTATTGTCAAAATCCTTATTTAGGTATGCAGTAGTATTGACACATGGAGTAACTCATGTGTCAAACAGGGGGATGACTGAGATGTTAAATAAGGTATGTACAGCCTATGGCTTCACAAAGTACTAAAAAAAAAAAACCTTTTTGTTCTCAATGCATTATATGTGCAAGACACAATGCTCAGGGAGGCATAAGACCACGGAAAGGGAAGTTCCCCACACCGCAATATCCATTCCAACACATTTGCATGGATTTTATTGAATTAGACAAATGTGAAAAGGAAGAAATATTGTTTGGAAATCATTGATGCATTGACCACATGGGTAGAGATATAGTGCTGACGCCTTAACAGTATCCAAAGCCTTACTAAAAGATATAATTTCATGATTTGGGATACCAGAGAAGATTTATAGCGATAATGGTCCACATTTTGTAAATCAGACTATAAAACACCTAACAGAAGTGATGGGTATAGAAGTAAAAGAACGACTGTGCATATCACCCTCAGTTAGCAGGGCTCGTAGAAAGACATAATGGGATATTAAAGAGCAAGCTAAAAAAGGCTATGGAAGAGACAGGGAAAAATTGGATGTACTGTCTCCCACTAGCTATTTTAAGCATACACATCACCCTCACTAAAGAGGGGCTGAGTTCATTTGAAATGATGTATGGTAGACCTTATAAACTACCTTTATTACCAAATGAAACTCACACAGAGGAAGGATAGAGAACCTTAGCAGAATACATGTCAAGGTTATTAAAACAGAAACAAATTAACCAAGAGTGTTCCATTCCAGAAGGAGAGCCTATAGGAGAAGACAAAGTACAAATCGGGTGCTCATCAAGGTGATCAGAAAGAAGCATTGGCGCTCCCCTAAGTGGGACGGGCCATATCAAGTACTCCTTACTACTCCCACTGCAGTAAGAATTGCTGAAAGGAGTATCTGGATTCACCAATCCCACTGTAAAAATGTAAATATAGGCAGAGTAGGGACAGAGAGACTGAAGGAGGGGGAAAGTCCAAATACAAAGGGAGGCAGATAAAAGGTCTGCTTGTCTCAACCTTGGTGAAGAAAAGGCCCTATCTAGGCCCCCCTCACTTCAGATAGGATGGTAGGGATTTTGTTCCTTGTGGGAGCATTGGTGACTCTAGGAGAGGCCTCTATACGGGGAGGTAGGAGACACGGCAGGATAGTGGAACCAATCAATTGGGAAGAGACAGGAAGAGCATTGAACCTCACCTTTGTTGAAGGAACCACCAGTACTATACAGGTGGATTTCTGCCAGATGACAGATTGTGGAGATAAGGTAGAAGCAAGTAAACTGACCTGGGCAGATAAATACGTGTGCTACCTGGCTGGAACTACCAGGTGTACTATTTGGGATTCGGTCATGTGGACAACTGCAGCAGGATTGGGGATATGAGATCCCAGCAGCAGGAGATTTAAAGAATAGATTAACCATAACTAAAGCGGCCCACTCTCCCTGTACAGAATCAAAGAATTGCAATATATTATTGATTTCCCTGAAGGACCTAAAACTAGAGGATCAGAGGTTATATCGTATAGGAGCTTGGATATCAGGAACTGACCCTTTGGGAAAATTCTTTCTTGAAGTCAAACCAAAGAATAAGACAAACAAGAAGAAAGAATTAGATAACGAGGACCGATTTAAAGTAGAGGTATTAGGATCCACAGTGAGATTCACCAATCTCACAGCGGAAGAAGCTATAACAGGATAAGAATGAATGGTTAATATATACTGCTAACACCCTTAAAAAAGAGAACTGCTGGGTCTGTGCAGGGGCCAGACCCCAGCTGGCTACAGTGCCTTTTCCCTTAAATAACAATACAGATCCAGATGGTTTAGAGTGTATGCTAAAGCTATATCAAAAAACATACAAACCTGACACCAACACTCCCTGTCACACATTAAGTTTATTGTTTCCCCAGGTTCAGAGACCTCAGATACCCCCTGCTGTCACAGCATACCCTGGCAACTTTGCTTGCTTTGCACTTCCAGGGAATGCGAGTGGCACAGATTTGGGGTCTTTACCGGATGACTACTGCATGGAGAGGATTAACAAAATTGCAAAGGGAGAGGGTGACAACTAGGTTGAGCACGACACCCAGAGGGCGGACGTCTGGTGGTTATGCGAAGACAAGAGGCTTAGAGCAAGCATCCCAGCCAATTCCCGAGGGGATTGTGCCCTGGTACAGCTGGCAATGCCTCTGCGCTTACTGTCAGAGTCCCCTTGGAAGAAGGGTCACCGGAGGAGCAGAAGGGACACCTCTCCTGCGGGGTCTTTTGACCCTCAGATCTATATAGATGAGATTGGGGTTCCGTGTAGAGTGCCGAGCGAGTTCAAAGCTAGGAATCATGTGGCAGCTGGATTTGAGTCTCTTCTCTGGTGGGTGACAGTAAAAAAAAAATGTTGACTGGATTAACTATATATATATATATATATATATATATATATATATATATATATATATATATTATAACCAACAAAGGTTTGTAAACTACACCAGGGATGCAGTTAAGAGATTGACAAAGCAATCAGCCCCTACCTCTCTGAGGCATAGCAGAATAGGATGGCATTAGATATGGTCCTAGCAGAAAGAGGAGGGTTCAGTAAAATGTTTGGTGGTATGTGGTGCAACTTTTATTTCTAACATTACAGCTCCTTTAGGAACCGTGACTAGAGCCCTCGAAGGATTGACAGCTTTATTGAATGAATTAGCGGAAAACTCAGGTACTGATGATCCATTCACAATTTGGTTTGAAGGTTGGTTTGGGAAATGGACTGGACTTGCCAAGGTCAAGGACTTGCTAAGGTCTGAAAACCCAGTTGTGGAACGGACTTGCATTGAAGTAATAAATTGAGGAAGCAAATATAGATATCAGAGGAGGGAATGATAAGAAATATTTTAAAGAATTACAAGTGATATCAACATTTGCCTTGTTCCTTATATGCTTTTTTCTAGCTAAAATGGCGCTGACTTATTGTTTATGCAATCTGCTTAGTTCCGACCAACACCTACAACAATATTTAAAGAACTAGCAAATGTTTACCATATTAGGGCATATTGTGTAAAGGACACTGTTTTTGACAATAAAGCTGACGATGCACCATGAGTCACCAGTGTGCCTTAGCCAATGGTAGCTTGCCAAATACTGTTATAAAATGACATGTGTAAAAGGGTTCCTGTATGACTCTGTTGAATCTACTTGCTGTGTACAGAGCTCATCCAAATGTACCGGTACATTTGTAATAAATCTGTCTTCTAATCAACATGACCGGAGTTGACTGATCAGTGAGAGAATGGAATTTTACAGACAGCTAGGCTCACAAAGTCCCACACATGTGGTATCCCCATACTCAGGAGAAGCAGCTAAATGTATTTTGGGGTGTAATTCCACATATGCCCATGGCCTGTGTGAGCAATATATCATTTCATGACAACTTTGTGCAAAAAAAAAAAATTGTCACTTTCCCGCAACTTGTGTCAAAAAATAAAATATTCCATGGACTCAACATGCCTCTCAGCAAATAGCTTGGGGTGTCTACTTTCCAAAATGGGGTCATTTGGGGGGGTTTTGTGCCATCTGGGCATTTTATGGCCTTCAAAACTGTGATAGGTAGTGAGGAGTGAAATTAAAAATTTACGCCCTTAGAAATCCTGAAGACAGTGATTAGTTTTCGGGCCCCGTACGCGGCTAGGCTCCCAAAAAGTCCCACACATGTGGTATCCCCGTACTCAGGAGAAGCAGCTGAATGTATTTTGGGGTGCAATTCCACATAGGCCCATGGCCTTTGTGAGCAATATATCATTTGGTGACAACTTTTTGTAAATTTTTTTTTTGTCATTATTCAATCACTTGGGACAAAAAAAATAAATATTCAATGGGTTCAACGTGCCTCTCAGCAATTTCCTTGGGGTGTCTACTTTCCAAAATGGGGTCATTTGGGGGGGGTTTGTACTGCCCTGCCATTTTAGCACCTCAAGAAATGACATAGGCAGTCATAAACTAAAAGCTGTGTAAATTCCAGAAAATGTACCTTAGTTTGCAGACGTTATAACTTTTGCGCAAACCAATAAATATACGCTTATTGACATTTTTTTACCAAAGACATGTGGCCGAATACATTTTGGCCTAAATGTATGACTAAAATTGAGTTTATTGGATTTTTTTTTATAACAAACAGTAGAAAATATCATTTTTTTTCAAAATTTTCAGTCTTTTTCCGTTTATAGCGCAAAAAATAAAAACGGTAGAGGTGATCAAATACCATCAAAAGAAAGCTCTATTTGTGGGAAGAAAAGGATGCAAATTTCGTTTGGGTACAGCATTGGATGACCGCGCAATTAGCAGTTAAAGCGACGCAGTGCCAAATTGGAAAAAGTCCTCTGGTCTTTAGGCAGCCAAATGGTCCGGGGCCGAAGTGGTTAAATAAAAAAAAAAAAAATAGCAAAGTGAGTGTTCCAGCATCACCAGCGGGTGATGTTCCAAGATTAGATTACTGACAATGAAAAACCGTAATGGGGTTGGCTGGTACACAACAATTCCTGGATAAAAAAAGTACTGAGCTAGAAGGGTGTACTCTTTCTATGCATCTTAAAGCGATATTAAAAGCAAAACCAAAAATGTTATATCTTGCACTGTACCAATCATTAAATATGGTGGCTGCTTCTGTTTTCTTTTTTTAGGCTTTTTTCCCTCTGTTTTCACCTGGGGATCTGGCCAGTATTACAACTCCTGTGTTAGAGTGCCTATGTTCTAGATGAGGGAGCACAGTGACACCTTTGGACAGCAGCACTGTCTATCTGGCGGGAAAGGGGTGTTAGATGTACCAGCATATTTAGATACACTAAACAAATTTAAGTTAAACTCCAGCTAACACTTTATAAGAAGTTACAGCAACAGTTTTTTTTGGCATTGGCAACCAGCCTCTGACACAGCCAACAGGTATCGGTGAAATTGGTCAGGCCAGCACGGCCCATCTCTGGATTACATGCTTTTGACCCATATATGGTTTTACATACTTTTCAAGACTGTTGTTTTCAAAGACAAGGGAGGAACTTACCCCAGAATCCTTGACCTGTGGACTTAATCACAAACTGATAAGTATCAATATGATTATTAGAATTATCACTTTATTTCTTGAGTTAATCCCCTTTTTAATGCATGCCAATATTCTGTTTGCTTTGTTTGCAGCAGCTTGGCATTGCATGCCATTGCTGAGCCTATCATCTACTAGGATCCCCAGGTCCGTTTCCATCGTTGATTCCCCCAGAGGTTCTCCCCCCAGTGAGTAGATTGCATTCATATTTTTGCCACCCAAATGCATTATTTTACATTTTTCCACATTAACCACTTGCCGACCGCCTAACGCAGATACACTGCGGCAGAATGGCACGGGCAGGCAAAATCCGATCGGACCCCCCCCGGTGCCCGAGGCGGTCAGCTTGTGTCTGGGAGCGATGGGAGGTGAGGGGGATACCATCCATTCGTGGACCCCCCTCGCGATCGCTCCCAGCCAATCAGATTCTTCCTCTGCTGCTGTATAGTAAACAGCAGCAGAGGAAATGGTGTCATCTCTCCTCGGCTCGGTATTTTCCGTTCCGGCGCCGAGGAGAGAAGACATCCGAGTGAGTGTAAAACACTACACACACAGTAGAACACGCCAGGCACACATTACACCCCCGATCACCCCCTGATCACCCCCCAATCACCCCCCTGTCACACTGACACCAAGCAGTTTATTTATTTTTCTGATTACTGCATTGGTGTCAGTTTGTGACAGTTAATGTGGTAGGGCAGTTAGTGTTAGCCCCCTTTAGGTCTAGGGTACCCCCCTAACCCCCCCAATAAAGTTTTAACCTGTATTAGTGTCACTGGTGACGCTAGTTAGGGAGGTAAATATTTAGGTTCGCCGTCAGCGTTTTATAGCGTCATACTACCGAATAAAGGTTTTAACCCCTTGATGTCCCCCTAGTTAACCCTTTCACCAGTGATCACCGTATAACTGTTACGGTGACGCTGGTTAGTTCGTTTATTTTTTTATAGTGTCAGGCCCCTCCGCCTGACCCAGCCCAGCCCACCCAAGTGCAGTATTGATCGATCACTGTCACTTACAAAACACTAAACGCATAACTGCAGCGTTCGCAGAGTCAGGCCTGATCCCTGCGATCGCTAACAGTTTTTTTGGTAGCGTTTTGGTGAACTGGCAAGCACCAGCGGCCTAGTACACCCCGGTCTTAGTCAAACCAGCACTGCAGTAACACTTGGTGACGTGGCGAGTCCCATAAGTGCAGTTCGAGCTGGTGAGGTGGCAAGCACAAGTAGTGTCCCGCTGCCACCAAGAAGAAGACAAACACAGGCCCATCGTGCCCATAATGCCCTTCCTGCTGCATTCGCAAATCCTAATAATTGTGAACCCACCACTTCCCCCATTCACATCCCCAACCAAATGCAGTCGGCTGCATGAGAGGCATTTTCTTTAGGTCCTCCCAATTACCCATACCCAACGAACCCCCCAAAAAAGATGTTGTGTCTGCAGCAAGCGCGGATATAGGTGTGACACCCGCTATTATTTTCCCTCCTGTCCTGACAATCCTGGTCTTTGCATTGGTGAATGTTTTGAACGCTACCATTCACTAGTTGAATATTAGCGTAGGGTACAGCATTGCACAGACTAGGCACACTTTCATAGGGTCTCCCAAGATGCCATCGCATTTTGAGAGACCCGAACCTGGAACCGGTTACAGTTATAAAAGGTACAGTTACAAAAAAAGGTGTAAAAAAAGAAAAAAACAAAAAAATATATAAAATAAAAAAAAATAGTTGTCGTTTTATTGTTCTCTCTCTCTCTATTCTCTCTCTATTGTTCTGCTCTTTTTTACTGTATTCTATTCTGCAATGTTTTATTGTTATTATGTTTTATCATGTTTGCTTTTCAGGTATGCAATTTTTTATACTTTACCGTTTACTGTGTTTTATTGTTAACCATTTTTTTGTCTTCAGGTACGCCATTCACGACTTTGAGTGGTTATACCAGAATGATGCCTGCAGGTTTAGGTATCGTGTTGGTATCATTCTTTTCAGCCAGTGGTCGGCTTTCATGTAAAAGCAATCCTAGCGGCTAATTAGCCTCTAGACTGCTTTTACAAGCAGTGGGAGGGAATGCCCCCCCACACCGTCTTCCGTGTTTTTCTCTGGCTCTCCTGTCTCAACAGGGAACCTGAGAATGCATCCGGTGATTCCGCCAGCTGACCATAGAGCTGATCAGAGACCAGAATGGCTCCAAACATCTCTATGGTCTAAGAAACCGGAAGCTACGAGCATTTCATGACTTAGATTTCGCCGGATGTAAATAGCGCCATTGGGAAATTGGGAAAGCATTTTATCACACCGATCTTGGTGTGGTCAGATGCTTTGAGGGCAGAGGAGAGATCTAGGGTCTAATAGACCCCAATTTTTTCAAAAAAGAGTACCTATCACTACCTATTGCTATCATAGGGGATATTTACATTCCCTGAGATAACAATAAAAATGATTAAAAAAAAATGAAAGGAACAGTTTAAAAATAAGATAAAAAAGCAAAAATATAATAAAGAGAAAAAAAAAAAAAGCACCCCTGTCCCCCCCTGCTCTCGCGCTAAGGCGAACACAAGCGTCGGGCTGGCGTCAAATGTAAACAGCAATTGCACCATGCATGTGAGGTATCACCGCAAAGGTCAGATCGAGGGCAGTAATTTTAGCAGTAGACCTCCTCTGTAAATCTAAAGTGGTAACGTGTAAAGGCTTTTAAAAATGTATTTAGTTTGTCGCCACTGCACGTTTGTGCGCAATTTTAAAGCATGTCATGTTTGGTATCCATGTACTCGGCCTAAGATCATTTTTTTTGTCATCAAACATTTGGGCAATATAGTGTGTTTTAGTGAATTAAAATTTAAAAAAAGTGTGTTTTTTCCCCAAAAAATGCGTTTGAAAAATCGCTGCGCAAATACTGTGTGAAAAAAAAATGAAACACCCACCATTTTAATCTGTAGGGCATTTGCTTTAAAAAAATATATAATGTTTGGGGGTTTAAAGTAATTTTCTTGCAAAAAAAAATAATTTTTTCATGTAAACAAAAAGTGTCAGAAAGGGCTTTGTCTTCAAGTGGTTAGAAGAGTGGGTGATGTGTGACATAAGCTTCTAAATGTTGTGCATAAAATGCCAGGACAGTTCAAAACCCCCCAAATGACCCCATTTTGGAAAGTAGACATCCCAAGCTATTTGCTGAGAGGCATGTTGACATGTTGAGTCTATGGAATATTTTATTTATATTTGACACAAGTTGCGGGAAAAAGACACATTTTTTTTTTTTTTTTGCACAAAGTTGTCACTAAATGATATATTGCTCAAACATGCCATGGGAATTTGTGAAATTACACCCCAAAATACATTCTGTTGCTTCTCCTGAGTACGGGGATACCACATGTGTGAGACTTTTTGGGAGCCTAGCCGCGTACGGGACCCCGAAAACCAAGCACCGCCTTCAGGCTTTCTAAGGGCGTAAATTTTTGATTTCACTCTTCACTGCCTATCACAGTTTCGGAGGCCATGGAATGCGCAGGTGGCACACCCCCCCCCCCCCCCAAATGACCCTATTTTGGAAAGTAGACACCCTAAGCTATTTGCTGAGAGGTATAGTGAGTATTTTGCAGACCTCACTTTTTGTCACAAAGTTTTGAAAATTGAAAAAAGAAAAAAAAAATGTTTTTTACTTGTCTTTCTTCATTTTCAAAAACAAATGAGAGCTGCAAAATACTCACCATGCCTCTCAGCAAATAGTTTGAGGTGTCTACTTTCCAAAATGGGGTCATTTGGGGGGGGGGTTGTGCCACCTGGGCATTCCATGGCCTCCGAAACTGTGATAGGCAGTGTAGAGCGAAATCAAAAATGTATGCCCTTAGAAAGCCTGAAGGCGGTGCTTGGTTTTCGGGGCCCCGTATGCGGCTAGGCTCCCAAAAAGTCTCACACATGTGGTATCCCCATACTCAGGAGAAGCAGCTAACTGTATTTTGGGGTGCAATTCCACATATGCCCATGGCCTGTGTGAGCAATATATCATTTCGTGACAACTTTGTGCAAAAAAAAAAAAAAAACGTAGTCACTTTCCCGCAACTTGTGTCAAAATATAAAATATTCCATGGACTCAACATGCCTCTCAGCAAATAGCTTGGGGTGTCTACTTTCCAAAATGGGGTCATTTGGAGGGGGGGCTTGTGCCATCTGGGCATTTTATGGCCTCCAAAACTGTGATAGGTAGTGAGGAGTGAAATAAAAAATTTACGCCCTTAGAAATCCTGAAGACAGTGATTGGTTTTCAGGGCCCCGTACGCGGCTAGGCTCCCAAAAAGTCCCACACATGTGGTATCCCCGTACTCAGGAGAAGCAGCTGAATGTATTTTGGGGTGCAATTCCACATATGCCCATGGCCTGTGTGAGCAATATATCATTTAGTGACAACTTTTTGTAAATGTTTTCTTTTTTTTTGTCATTATTCAATCACTTGGGACAAAAAAAAATAATATTCAATGGGCTCAACATGCCTCTCAGCAATTTCCTTAGGGTGTCTACTTTCTAAAATGGGGTCATTTGGGGGGGGTTTGTACTGCCCTGCCATTTTAGCACCTCAAGAAATGACATAGGCAGTCATAAACTTAAAGTAAATTCCAGAAAATGTACCCTAGTTTGTAGACGCTATAACTTTTGCGCAAGCCAATAAATATACGCTTATTGACATTTTTTTTCCCAAAGACATGTGGCCGAATACATTTTGGCCTAAATGTGTGACTAAAATTGAGTTCATTGGATTTTTTTATAACAAAAGTAGAAAATATAATTTTTTTTCCAAATTTTAGGTCTTTTTCCATTTATAGCGCAAAAAATAAAAACCACAGAGGTGATCAAATACCATCAAAAGAAAGCTCTATTTGTGGGAAGAAAAGGATGCAAATTTCGTTTGGGTACAGCATTGGATGTCCGCGCAATTAGCAGTTAAAGCGACGCAGTGGCAAATTGTAAAAAGTGCTCTGGTCAGGAAGGGGCTAAATCCTTCCGGGGCTGAAGTGGTTAATCCTCATTTGCCATGTAGTTGCCCACCTCATTAATTTGTTCAGATCTACTTGCAAGGTTTCCACATCCTGCGGAGAAGCTATTTCCCTGCTTAGCTTAGTATCGTCTGCAAATACAGAGATTGAACTGTTTACCCCATCCTCCAGGTCGTTTATGAACAAATTAAATAGGATTGGTCCCAGGACAGAACCCTGGGGGGACCCCACTTTCTAGCCCTGACCATTCAGAGTACTCCCCATTTATCACTACCCTCTGAACTTGCCCTTGTAGCCAGTTTTCAATCCATGTACTCACCCTATGGTCCATGCCAACGGACCTTACTTTGTACAGTAAACATTTATGGGGAACTGTACCAAATGCTTTTGCAAAATCCAGATACACCACATCTTCGGGCCTTCCTTTATCTAGATGGCAACTCACCTCCTCATAGAAGGTTAATAGATTGGTTTGGCAAGAACGATTCTTCATGAATCTATGCTGATTACTGCTAATGATACTGCTTTCATTACTAAAATCTTGTATATAGTCCCTTATCAAGAGCTTGCATACTATTGATGTTAGGCTAACTGGTCTGTAATTCCCAGGGATGTATTTTAGCCCTTTTTTAAATTCTGGTGCTACATTGGCTTTTCTCCAATCAGCTGGTACCATTCCAGTCAGTAGACTGTCAGTAAAAATTAGGAACAATAGTCTGGCAATTACTTGACTGAGTTCCCTAAGGCCCCCCCGGTGCAAGCCATCTGGTCACGGTGACTTATTAATGTTACGTTTTTCAAGTCTATTTCTTTGCTTTTCTCCGCTATGTTTCTTTCGTGTTCTATCTTAGCCACCCTAATTGGACCCTTACATTTCTTGTTGCATTCTTTGTAGTTTGAATGCTGATGATGATCCCTCAGCCTTGTATTTTTTAAAGGCTTTTTCCTTTGCTTTTATATGCATTTTTACATTGGAGTTAAACCACCCAGGACTTTTGTTCGCTTTTTAAATTTATTTCCCAATGGGATGCACTGGCTAATGCCCTTATTTAATGTTCTTAAAGCAAACCCATCTCTCCTCCATGTTCTTTGTTCTTAAGATTTTATCCCAATTAATATCTTTTAGCAAGGTTCTTGGTTTAGGGAAGTTGGCTCTTTTGAAATTCAGTGTCTTTGTATTCTCCTTATGTTTCCTATTTGTGTGATTTATACTGAAGCTAATTGACCTGTAATCGCTGTTTCCTAAATTGCCCCGTATTTCCACATCTGTATTGTTGGTAATCAGTAGGTCTAGTAATCCTTTGTTTCTAGTTGGTGCGTCTACCATCTGAACCATGAAATTGTCCTGCAAGACATTTAGGAACTGGCGAGCCTTAGACGAATGCATGGTTCCTTCTGCCCAGTCTATGTCTGGATAATTAAAATCCCCCATTATGATGCCATCCTTGCCGTTAATACAAATTGTGATAGGAGGTCCATCTCCCCCTCTCCCTCACGTTAGGGAGCCTATAGCATACTCCCAGTATTACTTTCCCCATAGTTTCATCCCTTTGGAGCTCTACCCATAAAGATTCCACCTCCTCCCTAGCTCCCTTAGTGATGTCATCTCTCACATTCACTTGTACATTATTCTTGATATACAGGCATACCTTTTTTTACCCTCTCTATCCCTGCGATAAAGGAAATACCCTTGAATGATTGCCAGCCAATCATGAGAGCTCTTGAACCAAGTCTCTGAAATTCCCACAAAATCTAAATCCTCCTCGTACAACAGTATCTCTAGTTCTCCCATCTTGTCCGCCAGGCTCCTGGCATTGGTGAACATGCCACGTAGTTTAGACCGGTCGCATACTGTCTTCTGGGTGTTCAGAGGTTGCAAATAGGACTTGTTACTGTACTTACCTCGGGTTTATGTGCTTTAGTCAACCTACCACTAATGCCCCTAATACTACCCTCTGGAATATGTTTTGTGCTGACTATCTCTACCCCTGGACCCTCCCCCCTGTCGCCTAGTTTAAAAGCCCCTCTAACCTTTCGCCCATCTTCACTCCCAGCAGATCTGCACCCTCCTCATTTAGGTGCAGTCTGTCCCTTCTATAGTGCTGGTGATGGACTGAGTAGTCAGCTCAGTTCTCCAGGAATCCAAACCCCTCCTTACTACACCAGCTCCTCAGCCACCTGTTTACTTGACTAATCTCCCTCTGGCTTTCTGGTGTGGCTCGAGGTGCCAGTAGTATTTCTGAGAATACTACCTTGGAGGTCCTTTTCCTCAATTTAGCTCTTACAGGAAGTCCCTAAAATCGTTCTTTAGGACACTTCATCTTCCTCCGACTTTGTTATTGGTGCCAACGTGCACAGTGACAGTCGGGTCTTCCCCAGCCCCTCCCAGTAATCTGTCCACCAGATTCATTATGTGCCAAAGCCGAGCGCCTGGTAGACAGCATACAGTTCGGCTCTTCAGGTCTTTGTCACAGATTGCCCACTCTGTCCTTCTAAGAATTGAGTCCCCTACCACCAAAATCTGTCTTTCCTTTCCCTTCGCTTCCCCCCCCACTCTCACTGGAGGAGTTCTTCCCCTGGCAGCTAGGGGAGTCCCTCAGCTCCAGCGGTGCTGGTCCCTGACTGATTTCACCAATGTCTCTCAAAGGGGCGTACTTATTGGGATGTTCCAGCCCAGGATCGGTCTCCTTGGCACTTTCCCCTCTACCCCTGCTGACTGTCACCCATCTACTCTTTTCTAGTGCTTGCACCTCTTTGTCTCCACCCGCCTCTGTGCTGGCCCCTGCCGGCACCTGCCAGGTATGTTTCCAGCTCTCCTTTAGTATGGAGGGTCTTCTCAGTGCTGACAGTTTCTTCCCTAGATTCAGAACCTGGGCTTCCAGGGAAACAATGTGCTTATATTTTGCACATCAATATTCGCCCTCAATCGGATGATCAAGGAACACATACATGCTGCAAGATGTATACCGAGTCACATCTCCACACCCGCCGGGCATCGTACCTACTAATTTAATGTTGATTGGGGATTATACCCTGTCCAAATTAACTAACAACTAGCTTCCTGACACTAATACTCAACAATACACAGGTACTCAACAATACAAATCACGTGTACTCACAGCCCGTGTGTACTCAGTCCACGTGCACTCGCAGCCCACGTGTACTAGCAGCTACCATCCACCCTAATACAATCATCTGCTTGTCCACAATTTTTCCAATGCAGATCGGGAGAACCATTGATATCATCTTATAGCTTCCACTTTTGTGGTTTGACTTCATTCATCCTCCCTTTTTGAATATTAGTTCAACCTTGATTTATCACTTGGGTCACTCTTCATAGGTCGTTTAGACCTGGGGATATCATCCCAGCTTTATTACAGCATTTTTACAACTCCTGCAACTTGGGTGGAATTGCACCACCTGTCCAGAGATGTTCCTTTTGTTTTTATAGCTTCAATGCATTGAATTGTAGACTTTTTCTTTTCCTTCACCCACTTTCTCTGCACTAATTTTGTGCAGATATTCACACTGTCACTATAAGTTTTATACGCTACCACCACTCTACCACTATTACTACCTTTTAGAGGTATTCACTTCTTTTCATTATTTGATCCACTGATAGTTTTGTTCCACCATCACTTCACAATTTTGTTTTTACCTCACTCTTCTAAGTGGTGCCCACTGTATGTTTCTTTTGTTGTTGTGCACTTTTCTCACGGTCACGTCAGCAATCCTCATTGGAGCAGAGGATTTATTTTGAATATTCTTTGCTTCTTTCACTTCCCATAATTTCTCCCCCTCCTTTTGAGGGGCACAATTACATATTGCACTTTCTTCATCACATCCTTGTATGTTACACTCATCACAATCCCTAGTTTGCATGATGCTAATACATGTTCTATTTTTATAGCATTCAAAATCTCTAGTTATATATCACATTAATATACACTTTTTAGTACCCAATATCTATTGTCCCATGCTCTCTACATTTATACGGTGTATACTTCAGTCAGTATATCAATATAATTCTATATACTTTAAATTAAATTTTATTTTGTGTACTAAACAGTAAATATACTATTTTATGATAAACTTTCAGGTGCTCTGGTCCCTCTGCTGCATCCTCCGTTTGTGGGAGAGCGCCACTCGATCTGTGACCATTTGTAAGCCCCACGGGTCGGTCTTGCCTTCTTTTGGGGTGCAGGTTGGGACGACTATCTAATGGAGTCCAGGACCACAAGTGGGGGATTTTTCAGTTTTTTTCTACGTTTTTAAAGAAGTCTCCGGATAAACGAGCTCACATGGTATTGAGGGTAAATATTAGTGATCATCATGAATCTTATAGAGCAAATATATCAAATAATTTATATATAAAACTGTTTATCACCCTTTTGATGCCCCTGCAGAGCTCTAAGGACCCCCTGAGGAAGACCACGACCCTACAAGGTTGAAATGCATTGGGGTCTTCTCTAAATACCAGCAAGCATCAACATAGCTACAACCTTACAGGCAGTAGCTGTACGCATTACTCCCTGTAATCTATTGTGTAACAATTTATTGTTTGATTTGTATATTTATCTAGCATGTCTCGTTCTTTGTAAAACCGGAGCTCATGTTTTTAAGCCTTGTACTTTCTAAAATCTTGTTCAGAGTATTTTGTTAATAAAAATTATATACTTTTTTATAAAAACCTCTACATTCTTTCAATGACTGCTGCTAAAAAACCCCATGGGGAACTTCCCACTTCTTTTTATTACAGCATTTTTACAACTCCTGCAACTTGGGTGGAATTGCACCACCTGTCCAGAGATGGTCCTTTTGTTTTTATAGCTTCAATGCTAATGTATGTATGATGTTTTTTTAATGTCTTTTTATTAATTTTGACACCAATACATTTTTTTTGTTAATCATGTATGGTGAGTGAAGTTCCATAGATATGTGCTACCACAGGGGTTTGAGCTATTACAGGTTATTTCAAGTTTGTCACTTATCCGGACTGCTGATTTGTTTTGTTTGCTACATGCTCCTTACCCCTGTACTCTATACATTATGTTGTATTGGATAATATTAACCACTTCACCCCTGGAAGAATTCATCCCCTGCCTGACCAGAGCACTTTTTGCGATACGGCACTGCGTCGCTTTAACTGAGAATTGCGCTATCATGCGGCGCTGCACCAAAACAAAATTGACGTCCTTTTTTCCCCACAAATAGAGCTTTCTTTTGGTGGTATTTGATCACCTATGCGGTTTTTATTTTTTGCCCTTTAAACTAAAAAGAGCGACAATTTTGAAGAAAAGCAATATTTTTTAATTTTTGCTATAATAAATATCCCCAAAAAATATATAAAAAAAACAAATTTCTTTCTCAGTTTAGGCCCATATGTATTCTTCTACATATTTTTGGTAAAAAAAAATCGCAATAAGTGTGTATGGATCCGTTTGTGCAAAAGTTATCGCGTCTACAAAATAGGGGATAGATTTATGGCATTTTTATTGTTAATTTTTTTTTTTTTTTTAATAATGGCGGCGATCTGCGATTTTTATCGTGACTGCGACATTATGGCGGACACATCGGACACTTTTAACACTATTTTCGGACCATTATCATTTATACACCGATAAGTGCTATAAAAATGCACTGATTACTGTATAAATGACACTGGCAGGGAAGGGTTTAAATACTAGGGGGAGATCAAGGGGTTAAGTGTGTCCTAGGGAGTGATTCTAACTGGGGGGGGATGGGCTACCACTGACATGACAGCGATCACTGCTCCCGATGACAGGGAGCAGTAGCTCCCTGTCATGTCACTAGGCAGAACAGGGAAATGCATTGTTTACATAGGCATTTCCATATTCTGCCGCTCCGTGACACGATCGCGGGACACCGGCGGACATCGAGTCTGTGGGACTCACGGGCACGGTCACGGAGTAGGCAGCGAGACACCATGTTTTACCGTACCAGGTGATACCAGCAGTAGTGATGCCACTGGCCGTGTGCTCCTGTGCCTTTAAGGAGGGTTGGGCTCCCTCCAGTCATTTGCCCTTCATCTATCCATTAGAATACAGGTGCTCTCACTGTGGAGACTCTTCAAAGTTAGAGTTAGGGTCTGCAGTATACAGGGTGCCTTGGTAAGAGCACTCAGGTGCGCTACTATTGTCAGAGAAAAATGTTGAAAATCCCCTTAACTTGGGTGTGCATATTTATAAACACAATAAAACAGTAAAGTGCTATACATAGGAAACAATGTATAAGAAGTGAAGTGCAGTCCGCTTGGAAGGAAAAAAGTCCTACAGGCTTAATATGCAATCCCGGATTTTTCAGAGTTCAAACTGACATCTTCACTGCTTGGAACATATAGACTTCTATAGAAAAAGGAGTAAAGAGGGGCCGCTTACCAGACGTGGATGACCCCTATTACAGAGGTCTTGCAGGCTCAGATTAACAGATCCTGGCAGGAACAGCTGATCAGGTTCCCGTGTTCAGATATCCATCCACGCTGAGGTTTATGCTGCCGCTTAAGATGACCCTGCAGCACACTTCCGAAGGCTTAAACAGCTGATCTGTTAGGACACAGGCTCCGGTCCTCCTTGCGCTTCTCACAGGCACTGTGGAATCTGGATGGTATAGTTTGTCTCCGTGGGATCGCTCACAGGTTTACAGGAGAGATAGTAAAAAATAGAAGGTCCTCCATAGTGTAGTATATTAAAACAACACTTTAATAAAACGATGAATGGCTGACATCAGAAAAAGTTTGGCAAAAAATCAATACACGTTTACAACCAGCTCCGCTGCGATCAGACCAGCCAGCTGATGTGTGGTGACATCAGATCCCTTAGCTAAGGGCGGAGCTAAGGGATCTGACGTCACCACAGCTATGAGTAAGCACTCTGTAAGAGCATGAAACGCGTTAGAGGTCAAGCTGTATTGCTCCAACAGTGTCATGTACTAATTTTATGCCACGTTATTGAATAAAGAAGATTTTATTTATTTGCCTATTCCGGAGGGCGGCTGTCCAGATCTTTTTCCTGCACGCATACAGATGGATATCTGAACACGGGAACCTGATCAGCTGTTCCTGCCGGGATCTGTTAATCTGAGCCTGTAAGACCTCCGTAATAGGAGTCATCTACGTCTGGTAAGCGGCCCCTCTTTACTCCTTTTTCTATAGAAGTCTATATGCTCCAAGCAGTGAAGATGTCAGTTTGAATTCTGAAAAATCCGGGATTGCATATTAAGCCTGTAGGACTTTTTTCCTTCCAAGCAGACTGCACTTCACTTCTTATACATTGTTTCCTATGTATAGCACTTTATTGTTTTATTGTGTTAATAAATATGCACACCCAAATTAAGGGGATTTTCAACATTTTTCTCTGATAATAGTAGCGCACCTGAGTGCTCTTACCATTTGTCAAAACTGAATATTCCGTTTTTTTTAGGTTGCAGCACTATTGGTCTATGTGTCACAAAAATCTAGTTTGTTCAGTTTTTCAGTGTTTCATTGTTTTCTTCCTTTTTGTGTAGAAACCAAAGGAAACACTATCCAATTAGTTTTTATATATACCCCAGTGTATATTTCTCTTGCTTAATTCACTACCGTTTTTTCACAACTTTTTTCACTATTTGTTTGATTAGTTATTTTATTGGTCCGCTAGGGGTAGCGCTGATTATTTTGCGTTACAATAAAGGGTGCCTTGCCATGGCCTGCAGCTTATGCATGTATTTGCAAATTGTGAAACTAAACCCCTATTTTTAACGTATACTGTTAGGCAGGTTGATTTCGGTTGGTCGCAGGCTGGTTGGTAAGTTGTATAAAAAGAGCAGAAAGTTGCACTAATTTATGAAATGTGCAAAATGAAAAGCAAAAAATTGAACGTGAATAACAAACAACCCATGCCATAAATTAATGATAATACAAATAAACATCCAAAGATGATACTGAGGTGCATCTACCGGCACGTATCGTGGTTGTACACCAAATGTGCAAGTAAAAATTGCTCAATGAATAATTAATAGAAAACTTGTGACATGATGGAAAATCAAGTTAACAAAAATCCATGAAAATCAATCCATAGGTGAAAAAATACATAAAGTCTATGTTGAAAGGTAAAACATCAGGGAATCCAATAGTGAAGGTAAGTCCGCAGTGATAGATAGGGAGAGTCCACACCGGAGTGACAAGTGCAATATATGAATCTCCTTCACCACTGAAAAATACTGCCGCTTACCAGATAGTGATGGTCCCTTATTACAGGGGACCACTCTGGGCGGATGGCTGCAACCCCAGCCCGGGATCTCCCTGGTCTCCAAAGCGTCAGCAGAAGTAGTCAGTAGACAGGATCGGTATTGTGACAGTGTTAAGCCAAAAAGACAAGAAAACTCCACATAGTGTAAATCCTAATACATTTATTCAGGTAAAAAGACAAGTGGTAACTTACATAAAGATGGATAAAATGCGCATAATAAAGGATAGCGAGCCGGCCGGCTTCCACAAAGCCCGTATGCTTCCGGGACAACAGCAGTGACGTCAGGACGTGGCTCCTCCTCCTGGTTGGTAAGTTGAGCTTGGAAATTCTTTGGTTTTATTTTACATGCGGTTGCCCTTCCAGTGCTCCTTGCTGTGAAGACCAGTTATAGGTGGGGTCAGTGACCTTTTTTTGTATTGCTGGCAGAGTGATCTGCAGCCTTGTGTGCTGTGCCAGGATGTGTTTTCTGACCAGGGACAGATAACTGACCGTAGTGTTCATGACAGTTTACACTGGAAAATCCCACCTGCTGCCCCACCTTGCCGTGAGACATGCCGCCAAGACTTCGGAGGGGGACTGCCAGGAGAACACTAATGTATGGCAGCCAGGGAGTGAGTGTATGGAAGGCTGCAATCTCCTCATGCTGTGTGTGGAGGACTGGTGGCAGCCCACTCTGCTAGGACTTGTGTGCCCTCTGTGGGGGACTGAGATATGGCAGCCTCCTGTGCTGGGACTTGTAGTGCCCTAAGCTGTTGGGGAATGAGGAATCTGCAATCCCCCACAGAGAGCATGACAAGTCCCAGCATAGTGGGCTGCTAGTCTAGGACAGTACAAGTCCCAGCATAGTGGGCTGCTAGTCTAGGACAGTACAAGTCACAGCATAGCAGGCTGCTCTGACAGAACAGAAGAAGAAGCCTGGGAAGAAGGAGATCTCCCTGCACCGGGGTAGAGGGGAGATTTATGCTCAGAGGGATTGAGAGGATTTTTGGAGGTGAGAACAGGTATACTGATTTGGGGGGGGGGGGGTGGAGAGTAGGATTTGTGCTTGTAGGGGGGATTAGAAAATTGGTGTAAGAAGGAGGGGTCTGGGCAGGATTTATACTTGAAGGGGGAATATGGAGAGGGGGGGAATTTGTGCTGAGAGGGGGTTGGGGGGGGTTAAGAGAATTTATATAAGAAGGGGGAATTTTGATAGATTTATTCTGGAAGGCGATGGATGATTTGTGCATGGAGGGGGAAGATGGAGACAATGGTTTGTGCTGGGGGGGGGATTTGTACTGGGGGGGTGAAGGAGGCAAGGGTCTGTGCTGGTGGAGAGGGATTTATACTGGGAGGGGGGAGAAGGAGGCAAGGTTTGTGCTGGGGGGGGGGGGGGGGATTTTTGCTGGAAGGGGTATGTGGCAGTGAGGATTTGTGCTGAGAGGGGGGGATTGGGGGTGAAGAGAACTTGTGTAAGAAGGGATGATTTGGGGGGATTTATACCGGAAGGAGAGGTATGGGGGAGGAATTTTTCTGAGAGGGGGTATTTGTTTTGGGAATGGGGAGGTGGAAGCAAGGGTTTTTTCTGAGGAGGGTGTTGTGCTGAGAGGGGGGATTTGTACTGTAAGAGGTTATATGAGGGTGAGGATTTGTGCTGGAGAGAAGAGAGCTGGGTGCAGACGTGAGGACTGGATTAGAAGCTGCTCCAGCCTGTAGTGATGCGATGGTGACTGTGGCAGCTGGGAAGAGCAGACTTGTGAGTACCTGGTGGTTCTGCTGAGTGGAGTGGCACACACATGCACGCGTTTCTTTGGCAATAGAGCTCCCCCTCCCCAGGTAGCCCAGGTGTATAGAGTGGCAATGGGAATACCTGGGTCCTGGTCATGCTGAGTGGAGTCACTCAGCAGGGCCAGAATCCAGATACTCTCATTGCCACTCTATACACCTGGGCTGGGCCTGGGGGGGGGGTCTCTCTTGCCAACAAAACACATGCACCACTCCACTCAGCAAGGCCAGGACCCAGGTACTCCCACTGCCACTTTATACACCTGAGATAGCTGGGGGGGGGTCTTCTTACCAAAGAAACATGTGCTCCACTGCACTCAGCAGGGTCAAAACCCAGGTACTCCCTATTTAACATTACCACATGTTGAACTATGTAAGTCATCTCAGACTCTATTTAACCACACCCTTTAAGATACGCCCAATACTTTGTGCAACTTAAACCACACCCACATTTCACCGCGGTATGCAGGGCACGATGCTTTTTTTACTTTCACACTGCATAGATATTGCAGACGGGCACGCTGCTTTCATGATATGCCCCTGGGTAGGGCCACCTGGTGAGGTCACCGGGTGACCCCCCCGCCCCTTCTTGTGAGGCCATCTGCCCAGCATGATGTCACAAGAGGGCAAGGTTACCGGATGACATCATCGGGTGGCCCCCCTTTTTTTTTTCCTGGGTCAGCGGCTGGCTGACCCAGGAATCTACTGGGTTGAACGTTGAATCTACTTCGGGGACATTTATTTATTCATTTATTTTGTTTTTATAAACTTGCAAGAAATGGGCTCTATGTTTTTACTCACTTTTACCACTTTTTTGGTGAATGAGTAGGGGTACTATGTGCCCCATACTTATTCTCGGGGGCGGTGGGATCTGGGGGTCCAGATTCTGACAAGATTCTGATAAATCACCCCCCGCTACCCCCACATCCACTGGGCCAGGGTTGTGGTATGATGCCAAGCCTATAAAGTGCTCTGTCCGGCCTTTGACACACTTGACTATATGATAGAATGCTGCAAACACCTGTAGGAGCAAGTATTAGTATACTACTACAACTATATTAGCATATAGAATTTGAAACCAGGCTGTAAGTAAATATATTATTGCAAGGTAAAAGTGAAATGCACAAAAATAATAGGTAGGTAAATGAATCCATTTGAAAGCAATGAACTAACATGAATACCAAGCTATAATATAACAGTGTATCCAGGACCGCAATGGAACTAAGCTAAATCTAACTAGTTAAAAACTGGATAAACTGTCAACATATAAACAGCATTTACAATAAGGAAAAGTCTCACAGTATCTCCTCAGCAATAAATCACTAATAGTTTATCACAGTGCACGCTATTTATATCCCCTTAAGTGTAGGTTGGGATATATATACAGTGGAACCTTGGTTTACGAGTAACGCGGTTAACGAGCGTTTTAAAAGAGGAGCAACTCTTTTTTTTAAAATTCTGACTCGGTTTGCGAGTGTTGTCTCGCAAAACCAGCAGAATTCAAGCTAACGGGGTGTGCAGTACCGCATTTGGCCAGAGGTGCAGGGGCGGCGGGGACACTCGGAATGGTTCGGAGCCGTTCGGAAATACTCAGAATCACTCAGAAATACTCAGAAACACTCGGAAATACTCCGTTCCCAAGTGTTTCCGAGCCTTTCCGAGTTCAGCCAAGCTGTCCCCGAGTATTTCCATGGCTCTGCGGCGCCCCCCCCCACCTCTGGCCACATGCGGTATTGCATGTAATAGAATGTGGAACAAATTATCTTCTTTTCCATTGACTTTTATGGGGAAACTCGCTTTGATATGCGAGTGCTTTGGATTACAAGCATTCTCCTGGAAGGGATTATGCTCGTAATCCAAGGTTCCACTGTATCGGCTAACAGTAGAGCCCAACCTATGTTAAATCAAAGGTCCCTAACTAACCATTCATACATACATATACTCAGTGGCGTCGCTATGGGGGGATGGGGTGGTGCGGCCCACCCCGGGTGACACCGGGGCCGCCGCTACACAGTGCACTATATTGTTTGCACTTGCAGAGCTGCAGCAGAGCGAGCAGGACACGCAGCCGTGCGGGGGAGGCTGCCTATAACACCCCCTGTCATTAAATCAAGTGAAGCTGTCCCTCTGGGATCTCCAATCTCTCCTGAGACAGCCGGAGTTGGTGGGCAGAGCTGGGGGGTGTGGCTGCCTCCTCCACTGCTCTCACAGACTCCTTCAATCTGGCTAATCCCACGGTTGAAGGAGGAGAAAGAGGTGAGGACACAGCAACTTCGAGAGTCTTCATTTCTGCAGCTATGCTGAAAGTTACTGCACACTGTGACTATATAGAGTCCTAACCTGCCCCATCTCAACCTGCCAATATACCACCTTAACCTTCCCTATACCACCCCAATCTGCCCTATACCACCCCAACCTGCTTAATACCACCCCAAACTGCCCTATATTACCCTAACCTGCCCTATACCACACCAACCTGCCCTATACCACCCCAAACTGCCCTATAGTACCCAAACCTTCCCTACACCACCCCAACCTGCCCTATAGCACCCCAAACTGCCCTATATTACCCTAACCTGCCCTATACCACCCCAACCTGCCCTATACGACCCTAACTTGCCCTATACTACCCCAAACTGCCCTATACCACCCCAACCTGCTTTATACCACCCAAACTGACCTATATTACCCTAACCTGCCCTATACCACTCCAACCTGCCCTATACCACCCCAAACTGCCCTATACCACCCCAACCTGCTTTATACCACCCGAACTGCCCTATATTACCCCAACCTGCCCTGTACCGCTCCAACCTGCCCTATACCACCCCAAACTGCCTATACCACCCCAACCTGCTTTATACCACCCCAAACTGCCCTATATTACCCTAACCTGCCCTATACCACACCAACCTACCCTATACCACCCCAAACTGCCCTATATTACCCTAACCTTTCCTATACCACCCCAACCTGCCCTATAGCACCCAAACTGCCCTATACCACCCAACCTACTTTATACCACCCCAAACTGCCCTATATTACCCTAACCTGCCCTATACCACCCCAACCTGCCATATACCACCCTAACTTGCCCTATACCACCCCAAACTGCCCTATACCACCCCAACCTGCTTTATACCACCCAAACTGCCCTATATTACCCTAACCTGCCCTATACCACTCCAACCTGCCCTATACCACCCCAAACTGCCATATACCACTCCAACCAGCTTTATAACACCCCAAACTGCCCTATATTACCCTAACCTGCCCAATACCACCCTAACCTTCCCTATACCACCCCAACTTGCCCTATACCACCCTAACCTGCCCTATACCACCCCAAACTGCCCTATATTACCCCAACCTGCCCTATACCACCCCAAACTGCCCTATATTGCCCTAACCTTCCTTATACCACCCCAACCTGCCCTATACCACCCCAAACTGCCCTATATTACCCCAACCTTCCCTATACCACCCTAACCTTCCCTATACCACCCCAACCTGCCCTATATTACCCTAACCTTCCCTATACCACCCCAACCTGACCTATACCACCCTAACCTGTCCTATACCACCCCAAACTGCCCTATATTACCCCAACCTGCCCAATACCACCCTAACCTGCCCTATACCACCCCAATCTGCCCTATACCACCTTAACCTGCCCTATACCACCCCAAACTGCCCTATATTACCCCAACCAGCCCTATACCACCCCAAACTGCCCTATCTTGCCCTAACCTTCCCTATACCACCCCAACCAGCGCTATACCACCCCAAACTGCCCTATCTTGCCCTAACCTTCCCTACACCACCCCAACCTGCCCTATATTACTCCAACCTGCCCTATACCACCCCAAACTGCCCTATATTACCCTAACCTTCCCTATACCACCCCAACCTTCCCTATACCACCCCAACCTGCCCTATATTACCCCAACCTGCCCTATACTACCCCAAACTGCCCTATATTACCCTAACCTGCCCTATACCACCCCAACCAGCTTTATACCATCCAAACTGCCCTATATTGCCCTAACCTTCCCTATAACACCCCAACCTTCCCTATACCACCCCCAAACTGCGCTATACCACCCTAACCTGCCCTATACCACCCCAAACTGGCCTATATTGCCCCAACCTTCCCTATACCACCCCAAACTGCCCCATATAAACCCAACCTGCCCTATACCACCCCAAACTGCCCTATATTACCCTAACCTTCCCTATACTACCCCAACCTTCCCTATACCACCCCAAACTGCCCTATACCACCCCCAAACTGCGCTATACCACCCCAACCTGCCCTATACCACCCCAAACTGCCCTGTATTACCCTAATCTGCCCTATATTACCCTAACCTGCCCTATACCACCCCAACTTGCTTTATACCACCCCAAACTGCCCTATATGACCCTAACATTCCCTAAACCACCCCAACCTTCCCTATACCACCCCAACCTGCTTTATATCACCCTAAAATACCCTATATTATCCTAACCTTCCCTATACCACCCCAACCTTCCCACTACCACCCCAACCTGCCCTATAGAACACCAAACTGCCCTATATTACCCCAAACTGCCCTATATTGCCCTAGCCTTAACTATACCACCCCAACCTTCCCTATACCACCCCAAACTGCCCTATAGCATATCAACCTGCCCTATATTACCCCAACCTGTCCTATACCACCCCAAACTGCCCTATATTGCCCTTACCTTAACTATACCACCCCAAACTTCCCTATACCACCCCAAACTGCTCTATACCACCTCAAACTGCCCTATAGCATCCCAACCTGCCCTATATTACCCTAACCTGCCCTATACCACCCCAACCTGCCCTATACCACCCCAACCTGTATGAAAGCATCCGAACCTGCCCTATATTACCCCAACCTGCCCTATACCACCCCAAACTGCCCTATATTACCCTAACCTGCCCTATATTACCCTAACCTGCCCTATACCACCCCAACCTGCCCTATATTACCCTAACCTTCCCTATACCACCCCAAGCTGCCCTATACCACCCCAACCTGCTTTATATGATCCTAAACTGCCCTATATTGTCCCAACCTTCCCTATACCACCCCAAACTTCCTTATACCACCCCAAACTGCCCTATATTACCCCAAGCTGCCCTATACCACCCCAACCTTCCCTATACCACCCCAACTTGCCCTATACCACCCCAACCTGCCCTATAGCATCTCAACCTGCCCTATATTGCCCCAACCTGCCCTATATTACCCCAACCTGCCCTATATCTCCCCAACCTTCCCTATAGCACCCCAACCTGCCCTATACCACCCCAAACTGCCCTATATTAACCTAACCTGCCCTATACCACCCCAACCTGCTTTATACCACCCCAAACTGCCCTATATTACCCTAATCTGCCCTATACCACCTCAACTTGCTTTTTACCACCCAAAACTACTCTATATTACCCCGATCTGCCCTATACCACCCCAAACTACCCTATATTGCCCTAACCTTCCCTATACCACCCCAACCTGCCTATACCACCCCAAACTGCCCTATATTAACCCAACCTGTCTATATTATCCCAACCTGCCCTATATTACCCTAACCTTCCCTATACCACCCCAAACTACCCTATATTGCCCTAACCTTCCCTATACCATCCCAACCTTCACTATACCACCCCAAACTGCGCCATATTACCCCAACCTACCCCATTTTACCCCAACCTGCCCTATACCACCCCAAACTGCCCTATATAGCCCTAGCCTTCCCTATACCACCCCAACCTTCTCTATAGCACCCCAACCTGCCCTATATCACCCCAAACTGCCCTATATTGCCCTTACCTGCCCTATATTACCCCATCCTGCCCTATACCACCCCAACATTCCCTATAGCACCCCAACCTGCCCTATACCACCCAAAACTGCCCTATATTACCCTAACCTTCCCTATACCACCCCAACTTGCTTTATACCACCCCAAACTGCCCTATATTACCCTAACCTTCCCTATACCACCTCAACCTGCTTTATACAACCCAAAATTGCCCTATATTACTCTAACCTGCCAACCTGCTTTATACCATCCCAATCTACCATATATTACCCTAACCTTCCCTATACCACCCCAATCTTCCCTATTCCACCCCAACCTGCCCTATACCACCCGACCTTCCCTATACCACCCCAATCTGCCCTATTATACACCAACCTGCCCTATACCACCCCAACCTTCCATATACCACCCCAACCTTCCCTATAGCACCGCAACCTGCCCTATAGAACCCCAAACTGCCCTGTATTACCCTAACCTGCTCTATACCACCCCAACCTGCTTTATACCACCCAAACTGCCCTATATTACCCTAACCTTCCCTATACCACCTCAACCTGCTTTATACCACCCCAGCCTGCCCTATAGCATCTCAACCTGCCCTATATTGCCCCAACCTGCCCTATATTGCCCCAATCTGCCCTATATTACCCCAACCTGCCCTATACCACCCCAACCTGCCCTATACCACCCCAAACTGCCCTATATTAACCTAACCTGCCCTATACCACCCCAACCTGCTTTATACCACCCCAAACTGCCCTATATTAACCTAACCTGCCCTATACCACCCCAACCTTCCCACTACCACCCCAACCTGTCCTATAGAACACCAAACTGCCCTATATTACCCCAAACTGCCCTATATTGCCCTAGCCTTAACTATACCACCCCAACCTTCCCTATACCACCCCAAACTGCCCTATAGCATATCAACCTGCCCTATATTACCCCAACCTGTCCTATACCACCCCAAACTGCCCTATATTGCCCTTACCTTAACTATACCACCCCAAACTTCCCTATACCACCCCAAACTGCTCTATACCACCTCAAACTGCCCTATAGCATCCCAACCTGCCCTATATTACCCTAACCTGCCCTATACCACCCCAACCTGCCCTATACCACCCCAACCTGTATGAAAGCATCCGAACCTGCCCTATATTACCCCAACCTGCCCTATACCACCCCAAACTGCCCTATATTACCCTAACCTGCCCTATATTACCCTAACCTGCCCTATACCACCCCAACCTGCCCTATATTACCCTAACCTTCCCTATACCACCCCAAGCTGCCCTATACCACCCCAACCTGCTTTATATGATCCTAAACTGCCCTATATTGCCCCAACCTTCCCTATACCACCCCAAACTTCCTTATACCACCCCAAACTGCGCTATACCACCCCAAACTGCCCTATATTACCCCAAGCTGCCCTATACCACCCCAACCTTCCCTATACCACCCCAACTTGCCCTATACCACCCCAACCTGCCCTATAGCATCTCAACCTGCCCTATATTGCCCCAACCTGCCCTATATTACCCCAACCTGCCCTATATCTCCCCAACCTTCCCTATAGCACCCCAACCTGCCCTATACCACCCCAAACTGCCCTATATTAACCTAACCTGCCCTATACCACCCCAACCTGCTTTATACCACCCCAAACTGCCCTATATTACCCTAATCTGCCCTATACCACCTCAACTTGCTTTTTACCACCCAAAACTACTCTATATTACCCCGATCTGCCCTATACCACCCCAAACTACCCTATATTGCCCTAACCTTCCCTATACCACCCCAACCTGCCTATACCACCCCAAACTGCCCTATATTAACCCAACCTGTCTATATTATCCCAACCTGCCCTATATTACCCTAACCTTCCCTATACCACCCCAAACTACCCTATATTGCCCTAACCTTCCCTATACCATCCCAACCTTCACTATACCACCCCAAACTGCGCCATATTACCCCAACCTACCCCATTTTACCCCAACCTGCCCTATACCACCCCAAACTGCCCTATATAGCCCTAGCCTTCCCTATACCACCCCAACCTTCTCTATAGCACCCCAACCTGCCCTATATCACCCCAAACTGCCCTATATTGCCCTTACCTGCCCTATATTACCCCATCCTGCCCTATACCACCCCAACATTCCCTATAGCACCCCAACCTGCCCTATACCACCCAAAACTGCCCTATATTACCCTAACCTTCCCTATACCACCCCAACTTGCTTTATACCACCCCAAACTGCCCTATATTACCCTAACCTTCCCTATACCACCTCAACCTGCTTTATACAACCCAAAATTGCCCTATATTACTCTAACCTGCCAACCTGCTTTATACCATCCCAATCTACCATATATTACCCTAACCTTCCCTATACCACCCCAATCTTCCCTATTCCACCCCAACCTGCCCTATACCACCCGACCTTCCCTATACCACCCCAATCTGCCCTATTATACACCAACCTGCCCTATACCACCCCAACCTTCCATATAACACCCCAACCTTCCCTATAGCACCGCAACCTGCCCTATAGCACCCCAAACTGCCCTGTATTACCCTAACCTGCTCTATACCACCCCAACCTGCTTTATACCACCCAAACTGCCCTATATTACCCTAACCTTCCCTATACCACCTCAACCTGCTTTATACCACCCCAGCCTGCCCTATAGCATCTCAACCTGCCCTATATTGCCCCAACCTGCCCTATATTGCCCCAATCTGCCCTATATTACCCCAACCTGCCCTATACCACCCCAACCTGCCCTATACCACCCCAAACTGCCCTATATTAACCTAACCTGCCCTATACCACCCCAACCTGCTTTATACCACCCCAAACTGCCCTATATTAACCTAACCTGCCCTATACCACCCCAACCTTCCCACTACCACCCCAACCTGCCCTATAGAACACCAAACTGCCCTATATTACCCCAAACTGCCCTATATTGCCCTAGCCTTAACTATACCACCCCAACCTTCCCTATACCACCCCAAACTGCCCTATAGCATATCAACCTGCCCTATATTACCCCGACCTGTCCTATACCACCCCAAACTGCCCTATATTGCCCTTACCTTAACTATACCACCCCAAACTTCCCTATACCACCCCAAACTGCTCTATACCACCTCAAACTGCCCTATAGCATCCCAACCTGCCCTATATTACCCTAACCTGCCCTATACCACCCCAACCTGCCCTATACCACCCCAACCTGTATGAAAGCATCCGAACCTGCCCTATATTACCCCAACCTGCCCTATACCACCCCAAACTGCCCTATATTACCCTAACCTGCCCTATACCACCCCAACCTGCTTTATACCACCCCAAACTGCCCTATATTAACCTAACCTGCCCTATACCACCCCAACCTTCCCACTACCACCCCAACCTGCCCTATAGAACACCAAACTGCCCTATATTACCCCAAACTGCCCTATATTGCCCTAGCCTTAACTATACCACCCCAACCTTCCCTATACCACCCCAAACTGCCCTATAGCATATCAACCTGCCCTATATTACCCCAACCTGTCCTATACCACCCCAAACTGCCCTATATTGCCCTTACCTTAACTATACCACCCCAAACTTCCCTATACCACCCCAAACTGCTCTATACCACCTCAAACTGCCCTATAGCATCCCAACCTGCCCTATATTACCCTAACCTGCCCTATACCACCCCAACCTGCCCTATACCACCCCAACCTGTATGAAAGCATCCGAACCTGCCCTATATTACCCCAACCTGCCCTATACCACCCCAAACTGCCCTATATTACCCTAACCTGCCCTATATTACCCTAACCTGCCCTATACCACCCCAACCTGCCCTATATTACCCTAACCTTCCCTATACCACCCCAAGCTGCCCTATACCACCCCAACCTGCTTTATATGATCCTAAACTGCCCTATATTGCCCCAACCTTCCCTATACCACCCCAAACTTCCTTATACCACCCCAAACTGCGCTATACCACCCCAAACTGCCCTATATTACCCCAAGCTGCCCTATACCACCCCAACCTTCCCTATACCACCCCAACTTGCCCTATACCACCCCAACCTGCCCTATAGCATCTCAACCTGCCCTATATTGCCCCAACCTGCCCTATATTACCCCAACCTGCCCTATATCTCCCCAACCTTCCCTATAGCACCCCAACCTGCCCTATACCACCCCAAACTGCCCTATATTAACCTAACCTGCCCTATACCACCCCAACCTGCTTTATACCACCCCAAACTGCCCTATATTACCCTAATCTGCCCTATACCACCTCAACTTGCTTTTTACCACCCAAAACTACTCTATATTACCCCGATCTGCCCTATACCACCCCAAACTACCCTATATTGCCCTAACCTTCCCTATACCACCCCAACCTGCCTATACCACCCCAAACTGCCCTATATTAACCCAACCTGTCTATATTATCCCAACCTGCCCTATATTACCCTAACCTTCCCTATACCACCCCAAACTACCCTATATTGCCCTAACCTTCCCTATACCATCCCAACCTTCACTATACCACCCCAAACTGCGCCATATTACCCCAACCTACCCCATTTTACCCCAACCTGCCCTATACCACCCCAAACTGCCCTATATAGCCCTAGCCTTCCCTATACCACCCCAACCTTCTCTATAGCACCCCAACCTGCCCTATATCACCCCAAACTGCCCTATATTGCCCTTACCTGCCCTATATTATCCCATCCTGCCCTATACCACCCCAACATTCCCTATAGCACCCCAACCTGCCCTATACCACCCAAAACTGCCCTATATTACCCTAACCTTCCCTATACCACCCCAACTTGCTTTATACCACCCCAAACTGCCCTATATTACCCTAACCTTCCCTATACCACCTCAACCTGCTTTATACAACCCAAAATTGCCCTATATTACTCTAACCTGCCAACCTGCTTTATACCATCCCAATCTACCATATATTACCCTAACCTTCCCTATACCACCCCAATCTTCCCTATTCCACCCCAACCTGCCCTATACCACCCGACCTTCCCTATACCACCCCAATCTGCCCTATTATACACCAACCTGCCCTATACCACCCCAACCTTCCATATAACACCCCAACCTTCCCTATAGCACCGCAACCTGCCCTATAGCACCCCAAACTGCCCTGTATTACCCTAACCTGCTCTATACCACCCCAACCTGCTTTATACCACCCAAACTGCCCTATATTACCCTAACCTTCCCTATACCACCTCAACCTGCTTTATACCACCCCAGCCTGCCCTATAGCATCTCAACCTGCCCTATATTGCCCCAACCTGCCCTATATTGCCCCAATCTGCCCTATATTACCCCAACCTGCCCTATACCACCCCAACCTGCCCTATACCACCCCAAACTGCCCTATATTAACCTAACCTGCCCTATACCACCCCAACCTGCTTTATACCACCCCAAACTGCCCTATATTAACCTAACCTGCCCTATACCACCCCAACCTTCCCACTACCACCCCAACCTGCCCTATAGAACACCAAACTGCCCTATATTACCCCAAACTGCCCTATATTGCCCTAGCCTTAACTATACCACCCCAACCTTCCCTATACCACCCCAAACTGCCCTATAGCATATCAACCTGCCCTATATTACCCCAACCTGTCCTATACCACCCCAAACTGCCCTATATTGCCCTTACCTTAACTATACCACCCCAAACTTCCCTATACCACCCCAAACTGCTCTATACCACCTCAAACTGCCCTATAGCATCCCAACCTGCCCTATATTACCCTAACCTGCGCTATACCACCCCAACCTGCCCTATACCACCCCAACCTGTATGAAAGCATCCGAACCTGCCCTATATTACCCCAACCTGCCCTATACCACCCCAAACTGCCCTATATTACCCTAACCTGCCCTATACCACCCCAACCTGCTTTATACCACCCCAAACTGCCCTATATTAACCTAACCTGCCCTATACCACCCCAACCTTCCCACTACCACCCCAACCTGCCCTATAGAACACCAAACTGCCCTATATTACCCCAAACTGCCCTATATTGCCCTAGCCTTAACTATACCACCCCAACCTTCCCTATACCACCCCAAACTGCCCTATAGCATATCAACCTGCCCTATATTACCCCAACCTGTCCTATACCACCCCAAACTGCCCTATATTGCCCTTACCTTAACTATACCACCCCAAACTTCCCTATACCACCCCAAACTGCTCTATACCACCTCAAACTGCCCTATAGCATCCCAACCTGCCCTATATTACCCTAACCTGCCCTATACCACCCCAACCTGCCCTATACCACCCCAACCTGTATGAAAGCATCCGAACCTGCCCTATATTACCCCAACCTGCCCTATACCACCCCAAACTGCCCTATATTACCCTAACCTGCCCTATATTACCCTAACCTGCCCTATACCACCCCAACCTGCCCTATATTACCCTAACCTTCCCTATACCACCCCAAGCTGCCCTATACCACCCCAACCTGCTTTATATGATCCTAAACTGCCCTATATTGCCCCAACCTTCCCTATACCACCCCAAACTTCCTTATACCACCCCAAACTGCGCTATACCACCCCAAACTGCCCTATATTACCCCAAGCTGCCCTATACCACCCCAACCTTCCCTATACCACCCCAACTTGCCCTATACCACCCCAACCTGCCCTATAGCATCTCAACCTGCCCTATATTGCCCCAACCTGCCCTATATTACCCCAACCTGCCCTATATCTCCCCAACCTTCCCTATAGCACCCCAACCTGCCCTATACCACCCCAAACTGCCCTATATTAACCTAACCTGCCCTATACCACCCCAACCTGCTTTATACCACCCCAAACTGCCCTATATTACCCTAATCTGCCCTATACCACCTCAACTTGATTTTTACCACCCAAAACTACTCTATATTACCCCGATCTGCCCTATACCACCCCAAACTACCCTATATTGCCCTAACCTTCCCTATACCACCCCAACCTGCCTATACCACCCCAAACTGCCCTATATTAACCCAACCTGTCTATATTATCCCAACCTGCCCTATATTACCCTAACCTTCCCTATACCACCCCAAACTACCCTATATTGCCCTAACCTTCCCTATACCATCCCAACCTTCACTATACCACCCCAAACTGCGCCATATTACCCCAACCTACCCCATTTTACCCCAACCTGCCCTATACCACCCCAAACTGCCCTATATAGCCCTAGCCTTCCCTATACCACCCCAACCTTCTCTATAGCACCCCAACCTGCCCTATATCACCCCAAACTGCCCTATATTGCCCTTACCTGCCCTATATTACCCCATCCTGCCCTATACCACCCCAACATTCCCTATAGCACCCCAACCTGCCCTATACCACCCAAAACTGCCCTATATTACCCTAACCTTCCCTATACCACCCCAACTTGCTTTATACCACCCCAAACTGCCCTATATTACCCTAACCTTCCCTATACCACCTCAACCTGCTTTATACAACCCAAAATTGCCCTATATTACTCTAACCTGCCAACCTGCTTTATACCATCCCAATCTACCATATATTACCCTAACCTTCCCTATACCACCCCAATCTTCCCTATTCCACCCCAACCTGCCCTATACCACCCGACCTTCCCTATACCACCCCAATCTGCCCTATTATACACCAACCTGCCCTATACCACCCCAACCTTCCATATAACACCCCAACCTTCCCTATAGCACCGCAACCTGCCCTATAGCACCCCAAACTGCCCTGTATTACCCTAACCTGCTCTATACCACCCCAACCTGCTTTATACCACCCAAACTGCCCTATATTACCCTAACCTTCCCTATACCACCTCAACCTGCTTTATACCACCCCAGCCTGCCCTATAGCATCTCAACCTGCCCTATATTGCCCCAACCTGCCCTATATTGCCCCAATCTGCCCTATATTACCCCAACCTGCCCTATACCACCCCAACCTGCCCTATACCACCCCAAACTGCCCTATATTAACCTAACCTGCCCTATACCACCCCAACCTGCTTTATACCACCCCAAACTGCCCTATATTACCCTAACCTACCCTATACCACCTCAACTTGCTTTATACCACCCAAAACTGCCCTATATTACCCCAACCTGCCCTATACCACCCCAAACTACCCTATATTGCCCTAACCTTCCCTATACCACCCCGACCTGCCTATACCACCCCAAACTGCCCTATATTACCCAAACCTGCCTATATTATCCCAACCTTCCCTATATTACCCTTACCTTCCCTATACCACCCCAAATTACCCTATATTGCCCTAACCTTCCCTATACCACCCCAACCTTCACTATACCACCCAAACTGCCCTATACCACCCCAAACTGCGCTATATTACCCCAACCTGCCCCATTTTACCCCAACCTGCCCTATACCACCCCAAACTGCCCTATATAGCCCTAACCTTCCCTATACCACCCCAACCTTCTCTATAGCACCCCAACCTGCCCTATACCACCCCAAACTGCCCTACATTGCCCTAACCTGCCCTATACCACCCCAACTTGCTTTATACCACCCCAAACTGCCCTATATTACCCTAACCTTCCCTATACCACCTCAACCTGCTTTATACCACCCAAAACTGCCCTATATTACTCCAACCTGTCCTATACCACGCCAACCTGCTTTATACCATCCGAAACTACCATATATTACCCTAACCTTCCCTATACCACCCCAATCTTCCCTATTCCACCCCAACCTGCCCTATAACACCCCAACTTTCCCTATACCACCCCAATCTGCCCTATTATACCCCAACCTGCCCTATACCACCCCAACCTTCCATATAACACCCCAACCTTCCATATAACACCCCAACCTTCCCTATAGCACCCCAACCTGCCCTATACCACCCCAAACTGCCCTATATTACCCTAACCTGCCCTATACCACCCCAACCTGCTTTATACCACACTAAACTGCCCTATATTACCACAACCTGCCCTATACCACCCCAAACTACCCTATATTTATACCCAACCTTCCCTATACCACCTCAACCTGCCCTATACCACCCCAACCTGCCCTATATTACCCCAACCTTCCCTATACCACCCCAACCTGCCCTATAGCATCCCAAACTGCCCTATATTACCCCAACCTGCCCTATACCAGCCCGAATTGCGCTATATTACCCCAACCTTCCCTATTTTACCCCAACCTGCCCTATATCACCCCAAACTGCCCTATATTGCCCTAACCTTCCCTATACCACCCCAACCTTCCCTATACCACCCCAACCTGCCCTATACCACCCCAACCTGCCCTATATTACCCCAACCTTCCCTATACCACCCCAACCTGCCCTATAGCATCCCAAACTGCCCTATATTACCCCAACCTGCCCTATACCACCCCGAATTGCGCTATATTACCCCAACCTGCCCTATTTTACCCCAACCTGCCCTATACCACCCCAAACTGCCCTATATTGCCCTAACCTACATTACCCCAACCTGCCCTATACCACCCCAACCTTCCCTATAGCACCCCAACCTGCCCTATACTGCCCCAAACCTGCCCTATACCACCCCAACCTGCTTTATACCACCCCAAACTGCCCTATATTACCCTAACCTGCCCTGTACCACCTTAACCTGCTTTATACCACCCAAAACTGCCCTATATTACTCTAACCTGCCCTATACCATGCCAACCTGCTTTATACTACCCCAAACTACCCTATATTACCCTAACCTTCCCTATACCATCCCAAGCTTTCCTATACCACCCCAATCTGCCCTATACCACCCGACCTTCCCTATACCACCCCAAACTGCCCTATATTACCCTAAACTGCCCTATATTACCCCAACCTGCCCTATACCACCCCAACTTTCCCTATACCACTCCAACCTTACCTATAGCACCCCAACCTGCTCTTTAGCACTCCAAACTGCCCTATATTACCCTAACCTGCCCTATACCACCCCAACCTGCTTTATACCACCCCCAAACTGCCCTATATTATCCTATCCTGCCCTATACCACCTCAACCTGCTTTATACCACCCCAAACTGCCCTATATTACCCTAACCTTCCCTATACCACCCCAACATGCCCTATACTACCCTATCTTGGCCTTTACCACCCCCAAACTGCCATATATTACCCCAACCTGCCCAATACCACCCTAACCTACACTATACCACCCCAAACTGCCCTATATTAACCTAACCTGCGTGACCATGAACTGCCTGCAGGGCCCTGGGGAGGATAGACGGGGGGGCATGTTTTACCGCACCAGGTGATACCAACCCTAGTGACGCCCCTGAATATACTAGGGCCAGTTTACCTACCAGCATGTCTTTGGAAAGTGGGAGGAAAACCATGCAAACTCCATGCAGGGAGAACATGCAAACTCCATACAGGTAGTGCAAAGGTTGGGATTTGAACTGATGACCCTAGTGCTACTAGGTGGAAGTGCTAACCACTTAGTCACTGCACTGCCCTGGGCTCTTATCTGGACTTAAACGGCTCGTTCACAGCATAAGTAAATGAAAACTGAAAGGGAAAACGCACCGATTTCCCTTGGAGAGACATGAGTTTACAACAGTCTAATATTAGTTTACATCAGTTTTCATGTGCGTTTCAGTGATTTCTTATGCACGTTGACATCAGTTTTAACGTGCTTCAGTTAGGTGTCCTGTTCACATCATAGTGTTGATGTCACGTCATTTTTTTCCCATGCAGAAAACTGTACAAACCGTGCAGATTCCTGTGCAAAAAATCTGCACGTAGTACCAGTGCTGTGGTGTGAACAGGCACATAAAGAACAATTATTTTTTTGTGACCTTGCAGAACACATGCAGAAAAACTGACGTCCCTGCACCATGGTGTAAACGAGACACCATGACCGGACCCTTATCTGCTCCATCCTGTAAAAACTCTAGGATCATGGGTGTATTATCTGAAAAAAATACTACTTCCTGCCAGCCAGGCATTGAACTTCTTCCATACCTTATATGCAAAGAGAAAATGGTTTGGTGTTGCCAGTGACACACCTCCATCCCTTACTTGAATACATCAAAAAAGAATTACACCCTTGGGACTCTAAATGAGGTGAGCACAAAATGGTCAATAAGAGTATACAATATAATCATAGTTTATAAATTTATTACAATTGTATAACATTCATCATATATGAAATGCATAAATAGAGGTGCCAAACCACTTGGCAGTGATAGACACAGCATACCAAGCAGCCACATACATATATATTTGAAATTTTTGTGTACAGTAATACACAGGCATCATAAAACTCGATGCGTTTTGCAAGTCACTGCTCGCTTCTTCAGTAGATGTAAATGCAGTGTATCTGCAGATCGCACTGGCAACCAGCCTCTGACGCAGCCGACGGGGATTGGTGAAACTGGTCAGGCCAGCACGGCCCATCTCTAGACTACATGCTTTTGACCCATATATGGTTTTACATACTTTGCAAGACTGCTGTTTTCAAAGACAAGGGAGGAACTTACCCTGGGATCCTGGACCTGTGGACTTGATCACAAGCTGATAAGTATCAATATATTTACAATTTTTGGGAAAGAACTATTACTTTCTGGAAAGGATTTCCTCTTCACTTTTGTTTTATTTGGGGCGTGAGAGCGAGTCTGCATAGGCACTCTGATTTGTACAGTGAGAGACATCAAGGAGGACTATGTTCTTATGGTTCCAGTGAGCCATACATCACTTTATTAAACACTTATTTTCACTACCATTCCAATTGCACACCTCCTCTTGACCACTGTTACCCAGCAATGCTCCCCCATTTCCTCACAGCTACCTTCCACCCTAATACAATTATCTACTTGTCCACAATTTTTCCAATGCAGATCAGGAGAACCACTGATATCATCTCATAGCTTCCACTTTTGTGGTTTGACTTCATTCATCCTCCCTTTTTGAATATCAGTTCAACCTTGATTTATCACTTGGGTCATTCTTCATAGGTCGTTTAGACCTGGGGATATAATCTCAGCTGTATTACAGCATTTTTACAACTCCTGCAACTTGGGTGGAATTACACCACCTGTCCAGAGATGGTCCTTTTGTTTTTATAGCTTCAATGCTTCAATGTCTTTTTCTTAATTTTGACACCAATAAGTCTTTTTTGCTAATCATGTTTGTATGGTGAGTGAAGTTCTATAGATATGTGCTACCACAGTTGATTGACACAGTTGAGCTATTACAGGTTTTTATTTCAAGTTTGTCATTCAATCTCTATACCGTGAGCTCCCATCCTCTCCCTCTCCCCTTTTTTTCATTCTGTCATTTTTACTCTAACGTTTTTGAGGGTATCCAATCCCTATATGTTAGTATTGCTTCACCCCTTTTTAACATTTTAATTAGGTAGGCAGCACCTTGAGGGTCCAGCATATATTTTAGTGTATCAGTCAGGATAAGTGCCATGTTCACATCAGAGTCCTCCCTTACACCAAACTCCCCAGCATACATCAGAGTTCCCCCTTACATCAGAGTGCCATCACCTTATATCAAAATCTGAAGAGTACCCCCTTACATCAGAGTGCAGAAATTGTCCCCTTACATCAGAGTTCCACCTTACAGTAGCATGTCCCCTTATATCAGAATCTGGCTGATGTGCCCCCTTACATCAGAGCCTGTCGGAGGGTGCCCTTACATCAGAGCACGGTAGGAGGGTGCCCTTACATCCGAGCCTGGCGGAGGGTGCCCCCTTACATCAGAGTTCAGTTGCCCTAAGTACTAGATGGGGAGAGCAGGGAGGGAGATAGGGAGAGTCCAGTAGTATTGTAGAGCTCACTTACCCCAGCCTGGTCTCTGCAGGCTCAGACAGCAGCAGCAATACAGATCTGCCTCCTGCAGTGCTTCTCCATGTTTGTTTCTCCATGTGTACAAGTGTGACAGGTCACAGTGGGTACCTCTGTCCTTGGAGGCCCTCGTGCACTGCACACCCTGCACACATGGATGATACGCCACTGGCCCTACCCCTTGTTTATTTAGCGGCGGAGCTGTCAATCCATGGAAGCCAGTGCTTGGTGCAGACCTCTTTTTTTTTTTTTTCAGGTCAGCGCCCGGCATTTATCATGATTGACGTTTGGATCTACTTCGAGGGACATTTATTAATTTTTTTTGGGGAGGGGGTTTTGACTTAGGGACTTATCAAAAGCTTGCTCTGTGCTTTATCACTCTTACCACTTTTTTTTGTGAATGAGCTGCTGGGTCCCTGGTAATGGATGCCACCCTGTCATGTATTCCAGGCTCCTCCTTCCCATCTGTGGACCCAGGGCTGGCATTGTGGGTGCTGCCAGGTAGAGGGGAGGGATTTGAACGGACATGCCCTCGCTTCTTGCTGACCCAGAAACGATATGTATGATGTTACTTCTGGGTCCCCCTTCCACTTTCCCCAGCCAGAATCGAATGCAGTGTGATCTTTACCGCATTAGATTTATTGGAGGGGAGGTGGCAGAGTAGGGGTCTTTTAGACCCTGGATATTTATTAAAAAGAGGACCTATCACCAAAAATGATCACATAGGGGACTTTTTGTCCTTGTGAGGGGGAAAAAACCCCAAACACATAAAATCACCCCCAAAAATATTTTCAGGCCCCCCACATACACACACACGTACAACCATAAACGCACGCGTCGGGGGGGGCCTATGCACAAAATCATTGATTGCGATACCCCTTACATATCACCACACAGAGAGAGCAATAATTTTAGCTCAAGAGCTCCTGTGTGGCTAAAAGGCGTTGCCTATAGAAAATACGGGGTACTGAAGTTTGACGCCATTTCACGGACGCACACAATTTTAGGATTTTACATGTTGGGTATCTATTTACTTGGCACAGCCTCATATTTTATATTTTACCAAGAATTGGGTAATTTGTTGCATTTGTGTGTCCTCAACTTTAATTAACTTTAGTATAATTTTTACTGAAATTTGCACTAATATTTTTTCTAAATGTACAGATTATAACTAAATACTAATATTTATAGGTAAAGTTGATGCAGGGAATATCCGATTGCCTCTTGGGGGATCAAGAAGGAATTTTATTCTCTGCTGGAGCAAAGTGGATCATGCCTTGCTAGAGTTTTTTTTGCTTTCCTCTGGATCAACTGTGGGTAAAGGATTGTGTGCATAGGATTGTGTTTTTCTTTATTGGTTGAACTAGATGGATTTCTGTATTTTTTTCAACCAGACTAATTATGTAACTATATTATGCAACATAAAAAGTTGGAACTACAACCTTTTTATTCGCTAGGGTGTCTGCTTTCAGAAAATATATGTTTGGAGGTTTTATGCAATCTTCAGGGCTAAAATGATTTTTTAAACATGTGTGCTTAAAGGAGAAGTCCAGCCTGAGCTCATTGGGCTGAGCTTCTCCTAAGGGTCACAGGAGTGCAATTCATTTTGCACTCCTGTGACACGTTTTCAGCAGAGAGCGGTCTGTAGTTCGCTCTCTGCTGACGTCACCAGGATCAGTCCATTGTCATCCCGACAATGGGAGTCTGGATCCACCAAGTGCCTGGACTGATAGGCGTCTCAGTCTCTGAGCGAGCCGCTGAGACGGCTGCTCCCCTCCCCTTTACAGCTCAGCACTCCAATGAGCAGCTCTCCGCCCAGGGAGGTGAGAGAACCGAGCCATCTGCGGTGTTCGATCGTTCAGTTCTCAGTGACTAGGAGGCGGGGGACAGATGCTGCAATCACTTAGGCAAGTATAAATCTGGGATAAAAAAAAAAAAATCCCATACTTCTGTTTTAAACGCAAAAACAGCTCTGGCAACGAATAGGTTAAAGAACTGAAGCCATGTAAGATTTAGTAATCAATGGACATCAAGTAAAGAATATTTATGTAATAAACTTTGCTGTTTTAATAACACAATGCAGAATTAAATCAGAGCCATACCACCACCAATATTCTCAGACCTTTCTGACTTGCCATATTTGCTAGATTACCAGGTTAAGCCTGGCGATAAAGACATTTTCAGTAGCTCAGTTGTGTGATGCAATTCAATAATGTTTAATTGCTCGGAGTAATAAGGGATTGCTAAACAGATCGTTCATCCTATGCAAAGTAGTATGCAATAGCATTTTGTGACAATCAATCACGCATGATTTGGAGTATTGTGTGATCACGCAAGATTGTTATAACATATTAATTGTGTAGCTTCTGACATAGGGAGCCGTTTGTTCCATCCCTTTAGAGATTAAAGTAGAACTGTAGGCAAATTTTTTTTTTTTTCCATTTTCGATAGAGTAAAGACGGGCAATAATCCCTCTCAGTTTATTTTTTGCCATCTGTTTCCCATTGGGGAGATTTTCTTAAATTTCCTGACCATTAGCAAAAACAGGAAGTGAGAGGAAATCCCCGCTAATTAATGCCGCAAACACACGGTCGGAATTTCCGACAAATCTTCGATGTGAGCTTGTGGTCGGAAATTCTGACCGTGTGTAGGCTCCATCAGACATTTGTTGTCCGACAACAAAAATTTGAGAGCTGGTTCTCAAATTTTCAGACAACAAAATCCGTTGTCGGAAATTCCGATCGTGTGTACAAAATTCCGACGCACAAAATTCCACGCATGCTAGGAATCAAGCAGAAGAGCTGCACTGGCTATTGAACTTCATTTTTCTTGGCTCGTCGTACGCGTTGTACGTCGCCGCGTTCTTGACGTTCGGAATATCCAACAACATTTGTGCAACCGTGTGTATGCAAGACAAGTTTGAGCCAACATCCGTAGGAAATAAATCCAGAATTTTGTTGTGGGAATGTCCGGTCGTGTGTACGCGGCTTAAGGAAATCTCTTGGCGACTCCCCAGGTCACAAGAATTAGTGTCCCCATTGGAAGAGATTCCCTATTTTACTTTTCTGGGGACAACCCAAAGTTTGGTATTTTCTTTTACTTTCAATGATAATGGTAAACAGAACAAGTATAGAGAGTGAATCTCCCTAACAGGGGCACAGACAGCATTAAAAACCTGACAGGGGTTCTAAATCATCTCCCCTCTATTCGAAACTTAAAATAAATAAAATAAAAAAATGTCTTTAATTGTACTTTAATTGCTAGTGAAATCAGTAGTATTACATAGCTCCCAACTTTCTGAGATGAGAGTGAGGGTTACATATTAGCAAAAGTATGTAGGCATAGGACACACCCCATGCCAGCACACCCCCCCCCCCCCCCCCCAAAGGAGAATTGTACAAAAAAAAAAAAAAGATTGGTTAACCCCACAAGTGCTTTTTTTTATCACTACTATTCCTTTATAATGGCTTTTGGAATTTACAAATGCAGCAATTTAGAAATTGGATGAAAGGTTTAGCACCGTAAAGCACTTTTTGATAGCTAAATAGTATAACTATATTGATCAGACCAAACTGAGAGTCAAATGAGGAGGAATGAGGGACAGTCCCTCGAAATCAGGGACAGTTTAGAATTATGTTAATTATTAAACCAGTAAAAATGTTCTGTGGGAAGCTAGCCTAAGTTAACATTTAAAAAAATGTACTAATGGTATGATTACCATGGTTTTATAGATGGTCGCATAAACAAGAAAACCCAAATTTAGTATTTTACTATCTCAGATGAGCAATCTTTGAAACATCACATTACAGGTATTAACATTCGTGAGTGTTTGAAATCCATTGAGTAAACCAAGAGGGAAAAAAATCCAAGTCTTGTATGACAACAGTTGTCAGTAGTCCTCTACTAGAATGCCGTCAGAAACAAGACATCTGTCAGAAGAAAATAACAAAAACAGATTAACATTAGCTCATAGTAACAAATCCAAGTCTGTAGAGAAACTGCTTTTGGTGCATTTCGTTGTACAGTAACAGCTGTTCCATCTATGACAGCCGGACTTATTCACACAAGACTGTTTCTCTGTAGATCATGGTGCAGGTTGCTGTGGAGTTATGGGCATTACCTGATTTAAGGCTGAACTCCAGGCAGATCTAAAACACACTCAGATTAAAGTGATATTAACCTCTTCAGCCCCGGAAGATTTGGCTGCTGAATGACTGGGCCATTTTTTGGAGATTCGGCATTTAACTGACAATTGCGCGGTCGTGCGACACTGTACCCAAACAAAATTGTCCTTTTTTCCCACAATTAGAGCTTTCTTTTGGTGGTATTTGATCGCCTATGCAGTTTTTATTTTTTTGCGCTATAAACAAAAAAAAAGCGACAATTTTGAAAAAAACCCAGTGGGGGATATTTACTAAAGGAAAATCCACTTTGCACTGCAAGTGCCCTTGGAAGTAAAGTCGCTGTAGATCCGAAGGGGACATGCAAGGAAATTAAAAAACAGCATTTTAGCTTGCACATGATTGGATGATAAAATCAGCAGAGCTTCCCCTCATTTCAGATCTACCCCTTAGATTTAGAGCGACTGCACTTCCAAGTGCACTTTCAGTGCAAAGTGGATTTGCCTTTTGTAAATAACCCCCAATATTTTGTACTTTTTGCTATAATAAATATCCCCATATTTTTTTTTTAAAAGCTAATTTTGTTCGCAGCTTAGGCCGATATGTATTCTTCTACATATTTTTGGTAAAAAAAAAATTGCAATAAGCGTATATTGATTGGTTTGCACAAAAGTTATAGCGTCTACAAAAAAGGGGATAGATTTATAGCATTTTTATTTTTTATTTTTCTTTACTAGTAATGGCGGCGATCTGCGATTTTTATCGGGACTGCGACATTTTGGCGGACACATCGGACACTTTTGACACATTTTTGGGACCATTGGCATTTATACAGCGATATAAAAATGCACTGAGTACTGTAAAAATGTCACTGGCAGGGAAGGGGTTAACACTAGGGGGCAATCAAGGGGTTAACTGTGTTCCCTGTTTGTGTTTCTAACTGTAGGGGGAGGGGACTGACCTAGAGGAAATGACAGATTGTGGTTCCTAGCTATTAGGGACTCATTATCTGTCACTCCTCACAGAACAGAACAGGGATTTGTGTGTTTTGCACACACACGTCCCTGTTCTGCCTCTCGTGCCTGCGATCGCTTGTGTCCGGCGATCATCGCGACCATCGGCCACGAGCATCGGCACCCCCGCTGTACGCGCCTGCTTTCCCTATCCCGCGAGCCGACATACAGCTACGACGGTTTGCGGGATCGTGCCTACCTGGCGCAGTATAATGACGGTGGCTGGTCAGCAAGCGGTTAAAAAAAACAGTAAAATGAGATGCTGATAGCAGGACTTGCAAGCTCCTGCTTGTTTTTTTCTCTTCTGAGGTTGCTCCTCTTACTGTCTCCCAGCCTCACTGACTGACTTTAGGTATGTGGGAGCCCCCAGTGCCTGCTGGGACTTATGAGTCCTGCCAGAGTCTGCGATTTGTGTGCGCTCCTGTTTTGAACTTTGGCTTGGCTCAGGTTCTGGGGTGTGCAATGCTGGGAGTAGCTGCATGTAAGCTCGTAGCTCACAAAAAGTCTCCAATGGGCACCAGTGGAAACCCACATACCTGAGCACAGCCATGGGACAGTTTGGAGCAGAGGAGAAAAATTGGGGGGGGGGGGGGGGGGGGGGGCAAAACACAAACTTTAATATGATTTTTAAAGCCTAAATTCACTTTTTGCACATGGATACACCCCTATTTAGGGTGCAACATGGTGTAAATGCTGCACTGTGACTATGGAGGTTATTTACTAAAGGCCACTCCACTTTGCACTACAAGTGTACTGAAAGTGCACTTGGAAGTGCAGCCACTGCAGATCTGAGGGGGACATGCAAGAAAGAAAAAAAAACAGAATTTTAGCTTGCACATGATTGGATGATAAAATCAGCAGAGCTTCCCCTCATTTCAGATCTTTCCCTCAGATCTACAGTGACTGCACTTCCAAGTGCACATTCCGTGCACTTTCAATTGCACTTGCAGTGCAGAGTGGATTTGCCTTTAGTAAATCAACCCCAGTGTGTGGGTATTCTCCCCTGCAGCCACTGTCACTTTTAAATTTTGCCCAGCTATGAGGGGCTCTGCTCACACAGGCATGTCATTCATTCACAGAGATCTGTGAATGAATTAACTGCAGATGGACTTGTAGTTTTGTGCGGACTTGGTAGTCAGCACACAGGCAGTCCACTGACACTTCCTCCAGCTATCCAACTGAAAGACCATACATAGGTTTAGCACCTTCCTAGGTGGGTGTTAGAGAGTGCATCGTTTTTGGGTTTCCATGCCTAATGGGGGACTGTCAGGGATATTTGTGTGCTCTCTGTCTAACAAGGAGCAGTGATCCATTGATAGGGTCTGCTCAGTGTGATCAGGTGCTGCTCATGTTGTCTGCCTGTTTCACACTGGTCCAATAGGAAGGGGCATATTGGACAGTGGCAGGAAACCTGACAAATGGGAGCATGGGTACAGCCCTGGCCATTGGCAGATGAAGGTGCCTCAAGGCATGCTGGGTGACTGTATTTATACCAAGAGAGCACATGTGCACAGGGTCTTCGATGGAGAGAGGGGTCCCAGAGAAAGGGGGGTCGCTGCCCCTTCTCTGTACAAGCTGCCATGCGGCCTTGGGTAGTTGACCTAAGGGCAGAGGCCGCAGAAGCTGCAACCCAGATGTCCTGCAGAGCTGACTGGGAGGGAGACATACCTAGAAGGATCTGTTCCTGGTTACTGTGAGTACAGCCTGTTCTGTGAGGGCAATCCCCGCAAGCTAGTAAAGTCAGTGGACGGGTGCCAGCTAAAGGGAATACTGGTCAGTGTCCCAAAGAATTAGAGTTCATTGGGTCTGCTGCCAAAGCAAGCAAAGGAATTATCCTTCCATACAAATGCTGTATGGTTCAGCAGAGTGTCTGCAATTCAGTTCTACTACGTGAGGCCAAGTGAGAGTTGTCCTCCTCTGTGCATAGTTAAAGTTGGAGTATCCCACTAATCCCTTCTCCTATCCAAGTTCTACCAATAAAATACAAAAAAAAAAATCCCCTAGACTGGTCATTGGATAACGAACAGATGAGTATATACCTGATAGTGTGAATATACCCAAGCATCTGGCTGCAGGATAATCAGAGGGAGACCCAGGGAAATCTATACTCAGCGACCCCTACGGGCGCAGTGCTACAGAGGTACTGTATAGGGCAGAGAGCTGAAGAAAGTGTTTGCAGGAGCCTGACATTGCACCCATGATCCACTGACGATGGGTGCAATACTGTGAAGGGCCCTGTTACAAAAAAAAAAAAAAAAGTACATTTTTGCAGGTGAACTGAACTTGGCCTTTAACCACTTCAAATAGAAAAAAGATATTCAGCGCTGACATAAGAGGACACAGCAAAAATGAACTGCTAGCTAACACTCAAGGCTAATTCAAACAATACCTCAAATAAACATCATAATATAAATAGTGCTGCGCAATTCATAAATGTCCATAGACTGAAATAAAGGTATTCAATAAAAGTCCAAACTGGTGTGTGTGGAGACAGCTAAAATCGCTATAGGGTGCGGTGACACACACAAAGAAAAATGACACATCCGGTGACTTGTGACCGTTACGTCCTGCCCCGCGCTGAGGAAGTCCTGCCTACAGACGTAACGCGTACAGGGGTCAGGTGTCACGCATGACGTCACCCGCGGCCATCTCGATGGTTATCATTACACGCCTATATGCATTCGGATCTGAGTGCGGCTTCATGTAAGTGCAATATTTTATCACTTTTTTATTAATAAATGTGAAAAACAGAGAGCATTAGATTGCTGTGTTTTTTTTTCCATATAAACGTTTGAACACCTTACTGACGGTGGATTTGAAAACAAGTACCGGAGCTTTGAAAGTGAGTACCGGAGCTGTTATCTGGGGATTGTGTGCCTGGTGTGTTTTATACTGCTTTGTGACCTGTTTCAGGTCGAGTTCTTGAGGTGAGAGGCCATCTATATTTGTGGTGGAGGGATCACAAGTCACCGGATGTGTTATCTTTCTTTTTGTGTGTCATGCACCCTATAGCGATTTTAGCTGTCTCCACACACACCAGTTTGGACTTTTATTGAATACCTTTATTTCATTCTATGGACATTTATGAATTGCGCAGCACTATTTATATTATGATCTTTAACCACTTCAGCCCCGGAAGAATTTACCTGCTTCCTGACCAAAGCACTTTTTTTCGATTCGGCACTTCGTCGCTTTAACTGACAATTGTGCGGTCGTGCAACGTTGTACCTAAACAAAATTGACGTCCTTTTTTTCCCACAAATAGAGCTTTTTTTTGGTGGTATTTGATCGCCTCTGCGACTTTTATTTTTTGCGCTATAAACAAAAAAAGCGACAATTTTGAAAAAAACACATTATTTTTTACTTTTTGCTATAAAAAAAAATATCTCCCAAAAATATATTAAAAAAACTATTTTTTTCCTCAGTTTAGGCCGATATGTATTCTTCTACATATTTTTGGTAAAAAAAATCGCAATAAGCGTATATTGATTGGTTTGTGCAAAAGTTATAGCGTCTACAAAATAAGGGATAGATTTATAGCATTTTTATAATTTTTTTTTTTTTTTTACTAGTAATGGCGGCGATCTGTGATTTTTATCGTGACTGCGACATTATGGCGGACACATCGGACAATTTTGACAAATTTTTGGAACCATTGCCATTAACACAACGATCAGTGCGATTAAAAATGCATTGATTACTGTAAAAATGTCACTGGCAGTGAAGGGGTTAACAGGGGGCTGTGAAGGGGTTAACTGTGTTCCCTGGGAGGTGATTCTAACTGAAGGGGGAGGGGACTAAATAGAGGAAGTGACGGATCGTGGTTCCGAGCTAATAGGAACACACGATCTGTCACTCCTGTCAGAACAGAACAGGGAAGTTTGTGTTTACACACACTCGTCCTGTTCTGTCTCTCCTGGTCACGATCGCTCATGACCGGCGGTCATCACGACCGTCGGCCATGAGCATCGGCACCCCCGCTGTGCAGCGGTGCCATGCGCGCGCCTGCTATCCGGACCCCGCGAGCCAACATATAGTTAAGTGGTTTTGCGCAGGGGAGCCAACCTGCCACAGTAAAACTGCGGCGGCTGGTCCGGAAGCAGTTAAGGAAGCTTTGTATTCATCAGTGCAAGTACTTGCATTTTACTAGGTATTAGTCTCTTGCAATCTACTGTACATTAGAATTTGGACCAGGAAAGGGAGAAACCGCAATGGGAGCAAGTTCATTGTGCTGCAGCGCTCATGTGCCAACAAGGAACATGCTGACAGGAGGAGAGAGCAGAGTGATAGAGATGTGAGATAATCGGTCCTTTCACTCTCCAGTCACAGCATGGGGTGGGACGAGTGAGACCTGTATCTAGTACTTAAACAGAAGCAAAGGAAAATCGGACAGGGCTGGGCTGTGTGGCAGAGCTGTAAAAATCCCAGGACTGAATAAAGAGAAATACAGATCCTGTGGCAGGTAAGTCAGATCCTTTCTATGCATTTCAACTGTGTGTTTAGCTGTATACAAAACAAAAAGATTAGCATGGTAACCAGACAAGTAACATTTCCAAATAGAGTTTAGTGAGGGAATTTTATTTTATGACAAGTTTCTTTTAATGATCCTTATTGCTCACTTTAAATAATCCCACCACAGAATTGCATCCATTTACAACATACAATATACAATGGCTTAAGTCACCAACTGTGTTTTGTATGAGTACTATACCTATTTAACACATTGCACCACAGCACAGGTGCAGTGCGAAATGTGATTCTCATCTGAATGAGTTACAAGCAGACAATACTAGTGTCCCCAATTTTAACTTTTGTGTTAGTGTGAATTTTTTTCTGTTTTACATGATTGATTTATTTTTTTTGTAAAATCTTTATTTAGCAACATTTTAGTAGAAAACTACACACATTTTAGAAATGCGGGTTAGAACACATATATAACTTGTCCAAATACCTGCTAGTGCAAATAAGTATTTCGGACCTACGGCAGCGGCACCATCTTAAATCTATAATACCCACCCTGAATCAGGATGAACATGCGGCGGTGTGTTGGTTTAACCCATCCACAGCCGCATTCAAAGTGCTAAATGATCAGGAGAGCCAGCGGGCGAGCACCACCTGCCGACGGCTCGAACAGAGGGGGGTAAATACCTCCAACAACCTCGTCCGCCCCATCGTGTCCAGGGTGGGCACACCCTTCACATCCCCCCACCCACCAGAGGCGGACAATAAAAAGGTCCACCTCCATGTGAAGGGTCTGTGCTCCCCTTTGTTGTCTGCCGCCGCCCGTGTCCAGGTAGTGCAACAACAGCATCTTATGACCGCAGCCTGGTAACTGGCAGCCGGTATGCAGTCTAAAAAATAACATTAGAAGGGAGAGAAAGATAGGAAATAGTTAGAGTCGGAGGGGGAACAGGTATGAAAGGATGAGGAGGAAGGGAAAGGGTAAGAGGGGAGGGGGGAGTGATGTGGAGCATACCTCAGAGTCTGAGAAGGTCTTGTAAATCTGCGCCGAGTGAGTTCCGCCACCGACAGGTTATCGCCGTAGGAGGTATCTATGAAAAATGTCTATCAATGGCCTTATTACTGTTGTCCAAGCGGGATCTCAGGGTTGGTTCTGCTAATTCCAGTAGGGCCAGATCTAGGCTTGAGGGTATGAGATTCGGGTCAAACATAAAGTCTCTCCATGGTCCCCATATGACCTCAAAACGTTCCAACTTTCCTTTACAGGATGCTATCCAGTGTTCAGCTTCTCTAATATCATTGACCTTTTTAATCCAGTCTTCTCTAGAAGGGACCCTGGATTGTTTCCAATAAATTGGGAGGAGGCGTTTAGCCGCATTTAGAAGGTGTGGTAGGAAGCTTTTTCTGTATCTGCTAATCGGCATCTGAGGGACATGCAGGAGGAAGTAGGCTGGGTTCAAGGGAACATCTAAGTCTAAAATTTCTTTTATATTTGATATCCGCCCAGTATGGCCGTATCAAGGGACACTCCCACCAAATGTGAAGGAGTGTGCCTCTCTGTCCACACTTCCTCCAGCATTGATCCGATACCGAGGGGTAAATACGGGCTAAGTCGGTCGGTACTCTGTACCAGCGCGACAAGAGCTTGTAATTTATTTCTTGGGTTCTAGATTCAATAGAGCTTGAGTGAGTGAGCTGATAAAGGTGTGTTAGCTGGGATGTGGAGAAGTCAAGTTGCAGGTCTCTCTCCCATGTCCGTATGTAGGTCGGTCTAAGGTTGTCATTAGTAATGCTTAATAAGGGATACATTTCAGATATCAAGTGTGGGATCGGGACCTCCTCTACAAAAAGTTGTTCGAAAGGAGTAAGAGTGGAGATGTCTCTTATAGATTGTCCGTGAGTCTCGAAAAAGTGATGGAGCTGTCTATAGCGCCAGAAGTTTATTTTGGAGCCTCTGTGTCTACTCTGTAGAGATTCGAAGCTCATCAGCTTACCATTGCTCATCAATTTCCCACAGCTGGCGTTGCCGTCATCCACCCAAGGGGCGAAAAAGGCCATTTGCTCACCCGGCAGGAACCAAAGAAATCCCCCTAACGGGGCTAGCGGTGACATGGGCGGAGACAAGTTTAAGATCGAATTCAATTTGTCCCAAGTGGCGAGAGCATGTCTTGTCAGTGGGGATGTTGAGTCTGATAGCCCGCGATATTCACTTGGCAGCCAGGGAGCAAAGGCCAAATTCCTGCCAGCTAGCCATTTCTCAAGAGAGACCCATATTTTGGACTGGGTGTGGAAGCGCCAGTTGAGGATCCTCTGAAGAGCAATTGCTTTGTGATATTTCAATATATCTGGGATCCCTAGGCCACCCGCTAGTTTTGAGCGTTTCAATGTCTCCATGGCTATTCTAGGGTTACGTGCATTCCACACAAATCCCGTTATGGTGCTATTGATCTGGGAGAAGAATTTGGTAGGTAGTGGGATTGGTAACATTTGAAGAAAAAAGAGTATACGGGGTAGAACATTCATTTTTATAATGTTAATGCGGCCCATCCAAGTGAACGCAGTCTTGGTCCAGAGGGAGAGATCTTTTTTAATTGTACTAAGTAAGGGGGGAAAATTTGCTGCATAGAGGGAATCAAAACTATCTGTCAATTGAATCCCTAGGTACCGAATAGAGGATTTGGCCCAGGTGAAGGGAAAGGAGGCTTGTAAGTTACTAATCAGAGCAGGGGTTAGGTGAATAGGTAAAATTTCAGATTTGGAATAATTAATTTTGAAATTTGAAAGTGATCCAAATAGTTTCAGTTCCTTCATCAGGACTGGCAACGATATCAGGGGTTCTGTGAGGTGGAATAACACGTCATCAGCGTAGGCAGATAGTTTGTGTTCAGTGTTTCCTACTCGCAAACCCCTTATGTCTGCATTCGCCCTAACCGTGCATAGTAATGGTTCAAGAACTAGAGCGAAGAGAAGGGGGGATAGGGGGCACCCCTGTCTCGTGCCATTCCGAATCGGGAATCTAGAAGAGAGCACTCCGTTCACCTTGACCTGTGCACAGGGAGTAGAGTAAAGTGCCAGAATAGAAGTCAACATGCGTATTTTAAGCCCTAGAGCCTCCAACACCGCTTTGAGGTACGACCAGTCAACTCGGTCGAAGGCCTTTTCGGCATCAGTAGAAAGAATAATGTAAGGTTTGGAATCAGGGCTAGTACGGGCCCAATGGATAAGTTGTATGGCCCTAATGGAGTTATCCCTTGCTTCCCTCCCCTTAATAAACCCAGTTTGGTCAGGATGAACTATATTGGGCAGGAGATTCCCGAGCCTGTTCGCTAAAATCTTGGCTAGTATCTTAACGTCAACGTTAAGGAGGGAAATAGGGCGGTAGCTTTGAGGGAGCGTCGGGTCTTTACCTTCTTTTGGCAAAACTGTAATGTGTGCCAAGAGTGCCTCTGAAGGTATGGGAGCCCCTTCTGCTATGGAATTAAAGTAGGTGCACATGTGAGGCTTAAGGAGGGGTAGGAAGGTTTTGTAGTACAATCCCGAATAGCCATCCGGTCCCGGGCTCTTCCCTGTAGGAAGGGATTTCACTATCAATTCAATCTCCCCAGGGGAAATCGGAAGTTCAAGGTCAGTACATTGATCTACACTCAATGCTGGAACGCCAGCTGTGGCTAAATAGTCTCGAATGGCTGTGGACCTGGATTGCTGGGCATCTAGAGGGCTGTCAGGTTGCAAATTATAAAGGTGCGTGTAGTAGTCTTGAAACCCTGAGGCAATTTTGGAGGACCGAGCCGATACCTCCCCAGAAGGGGAACATAGTTTTTGTATGTAAGTCTGCGCGCGCTTCTTACGAATGGCTCTAGCAAGCATCCGGCCACACTTGTTGCCGTGTTCGTAATATTTGTGCGATAATCGTCTGGCTTGTTTACGGGTCTGCCGATCAAGCAGGCGTAAAAACAAGTCTCTTAGCTCAGTTAACCTCCGCAACGCCTCAGGGCGTCCATTTTGTTTATGTTTGAGTTCCACGCCCTGCAGGGCGGCCAGCACCCTTTCAAAGTCCGCCTGAAGCATCTTTTTAAGTTTAGCCCCCTGGGATATTAACTCCCCTCTGATCACTGCCTTGTGGCCTTCCCACACTATGCCCATGCTGATATCGTCCGCCACATTTTCATTGAAATAATTTGTGATGGTCTCTGATACTTTGGCAACTGCCGCTGTATCATCCAACAAATTTTCATTCAATCTCCACGTCCAGGCTCCTCGGGAACCTGAAGGGAGTGTTAGGGTCACCCCCACTGGTGCGTGATCGGATAAAGTAATGTTCCCAATGAACGCGGATTGCACGAGCTCTAGTGTGGGGCGGTCCACATAGACGTGGTCTATGCGGGTGTATACATCATGGACTGCCGAATGATAGCTGAAGTCTCTCTCCTTTGGATGGAGGACTCTCCAGCTATCAAGTAGCAAGTGGGACTGGAAAGACTTTCGGAAATGTTTTAAGAAAGCATAAGAGTGTGAATGTCTAGAGCTGGAGGTATCTAGCAGAGGGTCTGGGCTAACATTGAAGTCCCCTCCCAAAATGACATAGCCTTCCCTAAAGTCTGCTAATAGGTCGAGAGCACTATCAATAAAAGTAATTTGGTTAGAATTGGGCGCATAGATCGAGGCGAATGTATATTTTCTTCCCGCTATGATTCCTTTCAGAAATACATAACGGCCGAGTGGATCTATTTTGCTGTCCGAAAGCTGGAAGGGGCAATTCCTATGAATCGCAATCGTAGTGCCTTTAGATTTAGACGTGGGGGAGGTGCTATGAAACCATTGGTTGAATAAATGGGTAGGTAATCTAGGCAAGGATTGATGGGTAAAATGGGTTTCCTGTATGAAAACCACGTGAGCTTTTAATTTCTTAAGTTCCCACCAAAGTTTGTTTCTTTTCCCAGGGGAGCATAGGCCTCTTATGTTGTAAGATATTACCTTAATAGTAGACATGCCGGAATAAATGGTAGGGAAGATGTCGAATGGTTTCACTCGCCCGGCGCAGCATCCGAAGTCCTGGGTTGCTCCTAGGAAAAAAGGAAGGAGGGGAACAGAGCGGGGGGGGGGGGGAGAAAAGTGAGTGGAAAAATGAACAAAGAAAACGCACTGTTAAAGTAACATAAACAATGCGACAAAGCATTAGCAAAGTCCGTAAATAGTACATCTATAGGTGGGAGGTCTCCCTCGGAAAAAAGAAAGGGGGCCTCAGACCTTACCTATTGCCCCAAATAGGGACTGTACCCAATATAGAGTGGCCTACGTGGGGGGAACGTGGGCCTAAGCACAGGGTGGAGAACGGGGCCCCGTCTCCACACACCGCATCTTAAAAGGTGTTAGGGGTTGGGAGGGGGGATAAGCTACTGCAGTAAATTCTGGGGTTCACATTTTCCCACCCACTACCAAGACATAAAAAATATGTATATAAGGAAAAAATTGTTTGTTATTAGTCATGTCTCTTGAATGGTCTGCAGTCACAACCAACTGGATTTCAGCGAGAAGTAATAGGCTGACATTGAGGGGTCTAAGTTCCAAATAAAAGAAAAGAGGGGGGCCGTATCTTAACTACAGGGGATGTCCATGATCACTGTATGAGTCCGGAGGGACTACCCCTTCAATCACGGATAATGGAGGAGCCGGGGGGGGGGATCTTGATTCTGGAGCTGTCTGTCCCTTCTACAGTTCCTACGGGTAGCAGTTGACCATTGTGTGGGAACCGGGATCCCAGATATGCCAGATGAAATTCTCCAATCCGGAAAGTCCACTGGGTCTAAGCCCAGGGAGGACAGAAACTGTGGGAGATCATCTTTGTTACGTAGCGTGACTTGTCTTCCATCTTTAGTCGCCTGTAGAAAAAAGGGAAAACCCCAGCGGTAAGGAAGGCCAGCATCCTGGATCGCCGTCAAGAGGGGCTTCAGGGCTCTGCGCTGCATAAGAGTGCGTCTAGATATGTCTTGGTAAAAGAATAAACGTGCACCATCAAAATCGTAGAAGGGTTTGTTGCGCATTTTTTGCATGATGCTGTCTTTTAGGGTGAATTTGTGGAGTTTGCAGATTATGTCTCTGGGGTTGTCCACCTCCTGAGAGGGGGGTCTTACTGCCCTGTGAGCTCGATCAATTTCTATTGGAGCCGAGGCAGGTAGGCCCAATATGTCTCTGAATATATCTGTCAGCGTGGGGATAATGTCCCTTGGGGCTGTGGCTTCTGGGAGACCCCGGATCCTAATGTTCGCTCTTCTGCTGCGATTTTCGGCATCATCCAGCTGACATAATAGGGTTTCAATCTGCCGGTCTTGCTGCTGACATTTAGATTGCAGTAGAGCAATAGTGGGGAGAACCTCCTCCAGCTTCCCTTCTACAGATTCTACCCTGTTACCCAGGTGGGAAGTGTCAGCCTTTAGTTGAGCAATGTCCTCTGTGAAAGCTTTCTCCACCCTGCTTGTAAAACGTTCAAGGTCTTCTTTAGTGGGTAATGACATAATATGGCGCCTGATATCCTCATCACAGAGGTAGTCAGATATTTCAGAGCGGCCATCTAATGGGGCAGGGGAGGCACAGGGGGCCGAATCACTCACCGACCCTGGGGATGGCACCGGAGATGCTGCTGGAGCTGAAGCTGTCCCCTTCAGGGTCCGGGCTGTGGCTGCTGCTGGCTGGGAGGATTTTGTGGCTTTCTGGGCCTTCCCGGGCGGCGCCATCTTGGAGGCTTCCCGGCCTAGTCCTCGGGCCCCGGAGAAGTAAGAATCCAGCTGCCCCTGCCGCAATCTGTCGGTCCTGGTCGGTTGGGAGCTCTGCCGTGATCGTTGTGACATGGGGGGATCTTATAGAAGTGAGTATCCCCCTGCTTAAAGCTGATTTTGTGCTGCGGTGTAGCGGAGCTGAGGCAAAGCACGTCCTCACTCCTCCATGTCCAGGACACGCCCCACATGATTGATTTATTAACAAGCACAAAGGACTAAAAAGTGCAAACCCCTCGGGTGATAGTAAATAAACAATGTAGTTAATAATAATCACATTGTGACCAGGTTACACAAATGGTCTATACAGCTGCATTAACACTAGACTTACTGTATGGTACTTGAGTTTGGTTTGTGGCGCTATGATTTGTTATTTTGTTTATAGTTGACTTATTGTTGCCTATTTTTTTTTAATATGGCAAGATAAAATATTGCTAAACAAATGCAGCAGAGTCATTATAGTGCAGTGTGTTGCATTACGAATTATACCCCCTACGTTAAAAAAAAAAAAATGTAATATCTGAACCATCTACAATTATACCCCCTCAGTTAAAAAAAAAACAAAAAAATGTAATATCTGAACTATCTACAATTATACCCCCTCAGTTAAAAAAAACATGTAATATCTGAACCATCTACAATTCACCACTAACTTCTTGATCTTAACTGCTTTAAAAAATGAGCCAAGATTAGTGCTTATATTCCATCACGTACCCAATGGATTCCTGCAATTTGGAAAAGATGGTGTTCTCTAAGTTGGTCTTGGGGAATTCCTCCTTGCTATGAAATCACCAATGACTGTTGGCATGTAAGAAAGTGGGATAAATAATAATTTGGCATCCCATCCAGCAGAGTATCTTGTCCATGGGTAACAAGCAGTCAGTGCATGCTCCATGCAATTCGTCACCTTGAAGAACTTGAAAGAGCCGGAGGAAATTGCTGTGTTCATATACTGTATAACTATGTAATATATAAAATACAAAATGGTAGTTAAAAGTGCATTGTTGCTTACACACTTTATACAAGTATTACTAGTATGTGAGCCTTTTTTATCTTCTTCTTTTAACTACAACCATGAAATCTGTGCTGGTTTATAAACTATGAAATAGATTATTTATATAAAAATAAATAGTTGGTGAAGATATCTCTATAACATTAAAGAAAATCTTAATTTTATAGGGAATCTTTAGTTTGCATTCATATGCCCCGTACACACGGTCGGACTTTGTTCGGACATTCCGACAACAAAATCCACTGATTTTTTCTGACAGATGTTGGCTCAAACTTGTCTTGCATACACACGGTCACACAAATTTGTCGGAAAATCCGATCGTTCTGAACGTGGTGACGTAAAACACGTACGTCGGGTCTATAAACGGGGTAGTAGCCAATGGCTTTAGTCTCTTAATTTATTCTGAGCATGCGTGGCACTTTGTGCGTCGACCGTGTGTACAGGGCATTAGTGTAAAAAATGCCTACTTTAAGTGTACCCCACACAAGGCCAAAAAAAAAAAAAAACGTGACAACTCCTGAGAAAAAAAAACAGACAAATCAAGGATACTGGGGGGAATTTACTAAAACTGGTGCACACAGAATCTGTTGTAGCTGTGCATAGTAACCAATCAGCTTCTAACCAACAGCTTGTTCAATTAAAGGGGTTGTAAAGTCAGAAGTTTTTTTTTTTTTAATCTTAATTGCATTCTATGCAATAAGATAAAACACCTTCTGTGTGCAAAAGCCCCTCTAAAACTAACCTGAGCCCCATCTAGATCCAGCAATGTTGCATCAGTGTCTCGGCTGCCCGGGACTCCCCTCCTCATTGACTGGACATCAGCGTGGCACCACGGTGGTTTTAAACGCTTACAGACCACTTTTACCTACAGGTAAGCCTAGATTAAAGCTTACCTGTAGGTGCAAGAAATATCTCCTAAACCTACACGGTTTAGGAGATATTTACAAAAGACAGGCACCGATGTCTACAGCGCATGGGCCGTAGACAACGGCGCACAGGCGCACTGAGCGTGCCATTTCTAACGGCGATCGTGTCGTTAGTGGCGGCTCCCGAGGGAGTGACGTCATCACAGCTTCGGACAGTTACAGCGCCGGAGCCGCGATACCTGGAAGTCACTCCAGGAGATATGGCGGCGACAGAGGGGGGAACGAGGACCGCTTCGGGGGGCTTCGATCTCAGGTAAGTAATTTATAATGAGCTAGTAAGCTATGCATACTAGCTCATTATGCCTTTGTCTTGCAGAGAGTTTATTTATTTTTTCCAGAGGGTTTACTTCCTCTTTAAGCTTTAACAATATGACCGAGAAGCCGATTAATTACTACCAGGTTCTGTATGCACCAGTTTTAGTAAATCTCCCGCACAGTATGTATATATTTCATTTGGATTTCAGAATTTTAAGAGATTTTAAGTGATCACAACATGTCCATGTGCAGTTGAATTGTTCAGATATTATCATTAAAATGTGTATGAACATCATCACTCTTTATGGCTTGCTAGAAACTCATATGGTATGCAGCAATATACTTGTGCTATGACTACAACTAAACTAACCTGTCATGTTCTAATTTTCTGATGTGCACAATGAAATAAAATGCTTTTAATTTTACTGTTGCTTATTTCTGTTTGTAATATACAGCGGGTAAAATATATATTGAACACATCACCTTTTTTTAGGTAAATATATTTCTAAAGATGCTATAGACATTCAATTTTCACCACATGTAGGTAACAACCCATGCAATCCATACATACAAAGAAACCAAAACAAATCAGTTCAGAAATTAAGTTATGTGTAATAAAATGGAATGACACAGGGAAAAAGTATTGAACACGCTAACTGAAATCTATTTATATTTCGTATAAAATCTTTTGTTGGTAATGACAGCTTCAAGACGCCTCCTGTATGGAGAAACTAGTGGCATGCATTGCTCGGGTGCGATTTTGGCCCATTCTTCCAAACAAACAGTCTTCAAATCTTGAAGGTTCTGTGGGCCTCTTCTATGAACTCTGAGCTTTAATTCTTTCCATGGATTTTCTATTGGATTCAAGTCAGATGATTGGCTGGGCCATTCTAGCATCTTTATTTTCTTTCTTTGAAATCAGTTGAGAGTCTTCTTGGCTTTGGGATCATTGTCTTACTGAAATGTCCACCCTCGTTTTATCTTCATCATCCTGGTAGATGGCAGCAGATTTTTGTCAAGAATGTATTGGTATAATTTTCTATTCATCCTTCCTTCAATGATATGAAGTTTGCCAGTACCGCATGCTGAAAAACAGCCCCACACCATGATGTTCTCTTCTTCAAACTTCACTGTTGGTATGGTGTTTTTGGGGTGATGTGCAGTGCCATTTAACCTCCAAACATGGTGTGTATTATGGCATCCAAAGAGTTAAATTTGGGTTTCATCAGACCAGACTATATTCTTCCAGTATTTCAAAAGGTAGAGATGGGCCGAAAACCCCTTGTCCGCTTCGTGCCAGAGCTCTCCAACATCGCCAACGTTTGGGCCTGAACCGCAAACTCTATTAAAATCTATGGACCCAAACTTGAGAAATCAAAAGTCCCCATTTTGAAGGCTTATATGCAAGTTATTGGCCATAAAAAGAGTATGGGGACCTGGGCACTGCCCTGGGGGACATGTACCATTGCAAAAAAAAAAACATTTCAAAAAGATTGTTTTTAAAGGAGCAGTGATTTTAATGATACTTAAAGTGAAACAATAAAGATGACAAATTCATTTAAATATAGTGCCTGGGGGTCCCCTTAGTCTTCCTGTAAAGTGGCACATCTGTACCATGTATAGAAATTACATTTAGATTGATTTTCCCTGCAAGCTTTCTTTATTTGGACAAGCTGGAATTTAGACACTGGGCATGTGGGCAGCAGGCAGTATATTTTTTTTCGATGCAGCAACTGGGGCAGAGAAATTTGCCTGCTATACTCTACAGCTGGTGGAGTGCTGCTGGCAGACATGTTGCAAGGACCTGTGACACCCTTTGCTATACCATCAACCCTGTCAGTGGAGGCTGCTGAGGTCATGAGATATAGTAAGGGTAGACATGAAAGGTGGGGAGTGAGGAGGAGAAGATTTGTGTCATTTGTGTGTGGTTTTCAGGTGCTCTTGCCAACGGGCTGAGTGGTAGGAGGTGGTGGGATAATTTCAAAAACGATTAGATAGGCACCTGAACGACCACAACATGCAGGGATATACAATGTAATACTGACATAAAAGCACACACACAGGTTGGACTTGATGGACTTGTGTCTTTTTTCAACCTCGCCTACTATGTAACTAGGGGACAAAAAGACAAAAAAAAAAAAACATCCAGCAATCAATAAAAAAAGGGGGTATACAGCACTGTATACAGCATAAAATCTTATGTAATGCTATGTTAAACACTACACTAACACTACGCTATACTCACACTATACTGACACACTACACTATATTTACACTTCACGCCCGCAAATTCAGGTATGCGCTGAAGGGGTGACCAGGCAATGTTCGGGTTGAACCTTGGCTCGGCCCGAACCGTTCGCTCAACTCAATTCACAGGCTTGTCTAACTGTTGTACAGCAAACTTTAATTACTTAAAGACCGCCCGCCGCAGATATACTGTGGCAGGGCGGCTCTGTTGGGCGAAATGATGTACCTGTACGTCATTTCATGCAATAGTTATACAGTCAGGTCCATAAATATTGGGACATCGACACAATTCTAATCTTTTTGGCTCTATACACCACCACAAAGGATTTGAAATTAAACGAACAAGATGTTCTTTAACTGCAGACTTTAAGCTTTAATTTGAGGGTATTTACATCCAAATCAGGTGAACGGTGTAGGAATTACAACAGTTTGTATATGTGCCTCCCACTTTTTAAGGGACCAAATGTAATGGGACAGATTAATAATCATCCATCAAACTTTCACTTTTTAATACTTGGTTGCAAATCCTTTGCAGTCAAGTACAGCCTGAAGTCTGGAACACATAGACATCACCAGACGCTGGGTTTCATCCCTGGTGCAAATGTCTTCAGTTCCTGCTTGTTCTTGGGGTGTTTTCCCTTCAGTTTTGTCTTCAGCAAGTGAAATGCATGCTCAATCGGATTCAGGTCAGGTGATTGACTTAGCCATTGCATAACATTCCACTTCTTTCCCTTAAAAAACTCTTTGGTTGCTTTCGCAGTATGCTTCGGGTCATTGTCCATCTGCACTGTGAAGCGCCGTCCAATGAGTTCTGAAGCATTTTGCTGAATATGAGCAGATAATATTGCCCAAAACACTTCAGAATTCATCCTGCTGCTTTTGTCAGCAGTCACATCATCAATAAATATAAGAGAACCAGTTCCATTGGCAGCCATACATGAACACGCCATGACACTACCACCACCATGCTTCACTGATGAGGTGGCATGCTTTGGATCATGCAGTTCATGCAGTTCCTTTCCTTCTCCATACTCTTCTCTTCCCATCACTCTGGTACAAGTTGATCTAGGTCTCATCGGTCTATAGGATGTTGTTCCAGAACTGTGAAGGCTTTTTTAGATGTTGTTTGGCAAACTCTAATCTGGCCTTCCTGTTTATGAGGCTCACCAATGGTTTACATCTTGTGGTGAACCCTCTGTATTCACTCTGGTGAAGTCTTCTCTTGATTGTTGACTTTGACACACATACACCTATCTCATGGAGAGAGTTCTTGATCTGGCCAACTGTTGTGAAGGGTGTTTTCTTTGCCAGGGAAAGAATTCTTCGGTCATCCACCACAGTTATTTTCCGTGGTCTTCCGGGTCTTTTGGTGTTGCTGAGCTCACCGGCGCGTTCTTTCTTTTTAAGGATGTTCCAAACAGTTGATTTGGCCACACCTAATGTTTTTGCTATCTCTCTGATGGGTTTTTTTTTTCAGCCTAATGATGGCCTGCTTCACTGATAGTGACAGCTCTTTGGATCTCATATTGAGAGTTGACAGCAATAGATTCCAAATGCAAATAGCACACTTGAAATGAACTCTGGACCTTTCATCTGCTCCTTGTAAATGGGATAATGAAGGAATAACACACACCTGGCCATGGAACAGCTGAGCAGCCAATTGTCCCATTACATTTGGTCCCTTAAAAAGTGGGAGGCACATATACAAACCGTTGTAATTCCTACACCGTTTACCTAATTTGGATGTAAATACCCTCAAATTAAAGCTGAAAGTCTGCAGTTAAAGCACATCGTGTTTGTTTCATTTCAAATCCATTGTGGTGGTCTATAGAGCCAAAAAGATTAGAATTGTGTCGATGTCCCAATATTTATGGACCGTAGATGCGCTTATTGGCCAGAGGGGTAGCCAATCAGCGGGTCATTCCCCAGAGAGGTAGAACGGTGATCTGCCTATGTAAACAAGGCAGATCGCTGTTTTGGCATGGAAGTACACAGTGATCTTGTGTTCCTGCTAGGCAGGAACACGGATCTCTGTGTTCTTCCAGTCAGTCCATCCCCCACACAATTAGAAAGCATCTCCTAGGGACACACTTAACCCTTTGCTCACCCCTGGTGTTAACCCCTTCCCTGCCAGTGTCATTAGTACAGTAACAGTGCATATTTTTACCATTGATCAATGTATTAGTGTCACTGGTTCCCAAAAAAGTGTAAAAAATTTCAGTTGAGTGTCCGATTTGTCCGCCGCAATGTCGCAGTCCCGCTAAAAATCGCTGATCGCCGACATTACTAGTAAAAAAAATAAAAATTCAATTAAAATATCCCATAGTTTGTACACAAGATAACTTTTGCGTAACCCAATCAATATACACTTATTGGGATTTTTTTTAAACCAAAAATATGTAGCTGAATACATATTGGCCTAAATTGATGAAGAAATTAATTTTTTTTATTTTTTTATTTTTTAATTTATTGGATATGTTTTATAGCAGAAAGTTTTTTTCAAAAATGTTCACACTTTTTTTGTTTATAGCACAAAAAATTAAAAACACAGAGGTGATTAAATACCACCAAAAGAAAGGTCTATTTATGGGAAAAAAATGACATCAATTTTATTTGGGTACAGCGTCGCATGACTGCACAATTGTCAGTTTAAATATTAAGTGCCATATCGCAAAAAATGGCCTGGTCGTGAAGGGGGAAAAACCTTCCGGGGCTGAAGTGGTTAAACAAGCCTTTCATGGTGAGCGTGCATACAGACCATGGCGGTTGAGTGCATTACTTATTGTTTTCTTTGAAACAATTGTACCTTCTAATTCCAGGTCTTTCTGAGGCTCTTGAAGTCCTTGGCTCTTGGACAACTCTTCTGATAATTCTTTTCACTCGTCTGTGAGAAATCTTGTGAGGAGCACCTGGTTGTAGCCGGATTATGGTGAAATGATGTTCTTTCCACTTCCAGATTATGGTCCCAACAGTGCTCACTGGAGCATTCTGAAACTTTACAAATCTTCTGTAACCAGTACCATCAGTATGTTTTGCAACAATAAGGCTTTAGAGAGCTCTTTGCTTTTATCCATCATGAGATGTTTCTTGTGTGACACCTTGGTAATGAGGCACCTTTTTATAGGCCCACAAGTTGAGACTGATCCAGCTGATATTAATTTACACTGACAAGGAGCAGGATTGCTTTCTAATTACTGAAAGATTTCAGCTGCTGTCTTGGCTTTCCATGCCTTTTTTGCACCTCCCTTTCCTAACTTGTTCAATACTTTTTCCCTGTGTCATTCCATTCCACATAACTTCTGAACTTATTTGTTTTGGTTTCTTTGTATGTATGGATTGCATGTGGACATGTGGTGAAAATTTCATGTCAATAGCGCCTTTAGAAATATCTTTACCTAGCAAAATAGTGACGTGTTCAATATTATTTTACCCGCTGTATCTTTTCTGTAAATATTTTATGCATCAGTGTTCTGTTCATTAAAGCGATATTTAAAAACTGTTGAAGCTGAATTTCTAAATGCTCTAAGTAGCAGTTAAAGAACTTAGGGTCTGTAAAGAGCTGTATTTAACTGGCCAGTTAACCTGCCTGAGTGATGATCACTTTCATTCTTCAAGCTGGAAAATATCTGCACAGGGTTGAGCGCATGTAATAGGCACAGTTGCCTCCTAAAACCACTTTTTAATGGAGTAGGCAATGGTAAATCCCCACAATTGTAACTGTAAGAGAGGAATAGCAACCTAACAGGGGGCTGTAACACTTGCACACTATCCTCCAAAACAAAAACAAAAAAAGTCTGGTTTTAGTTAGGTAGTATTAGTTGGCCACAGTAGTTGTGAGCAACTACTACTAACTTAGTTATATCATGACCTGGATAAATGACAACCTTATAGACATTGGCTTTAGATAAAATTTTGAGTGGACCTTTAATCACCAGTTGCCATGTCTCTCGTTCCCTTTCACCCACCTTTCCCTTACACATTCCCAAATAAATTTACATTTTTGTGCATAGTAATATACATACCTTATCTTAGCCCCTTACTTCCCAATTTCATACCTAGGGGAGAGTGACATATCTTTGCACACCCACAATCGCCTTGGATATCCACATCACATCCCAGATAACATCTATGTAGAAGCAAAATCTTGCAGAGCTTCCTAACCTGCAACCTTCTAAGATATTAAATGTAGATATCCTAGGAGGAGGTAGTTAGCTGTGGGTACAACAATCTCGCCTAGGGGAATGAGGGAGTGGGAGGCCAGAAAAGTATATATTATACACCTGAAAAATGTATTTGTGATTGCAAGGGACAGGTGTGAGAAAGGGAATACGAAGAAGTGTAATTCATGGTGATATATCCACAATAAGGCTGGGAAGCATACAAAAAAATGTGCTTCTGTGCTTGCATTAAAAGGTCTTGCAATGTGAGGTTGAATTTTCTGGTGCTCCATCATTTCCAACATCTAACAGACTTAAAATGGGTATACACGTACAGCAAGTCAGCTGGTTCAGCAGGATCTAACATCCAGCTTCTGTCGAATGGTCATGCTGGAAAACCAACTGGTGGGGTGGGGGTATCCGCTGTCAGAATGTAATTGTACAGGGGAGAAGATCCCTGCATTCACATGATTTACGTGGATGCGGAGATCTGTTGAGTTTTTTCGTTCAACCCTCCCTCAATGCAAAGACCTATGGTGATGTGAAAAATGCAGTATCCTATAGATAACAGGCGTATTCAATGAAAAGAAGACTACAGTTAAGGGTAACCTTTGTGATAGTGAAGAATAAATGTTAATTATCTCACGTTGCTTTATGTACTGTTCTCCATAACTCTTCTTGGTCTCTTCTGGCAGAGTCTCCCATTTTTCCCTTATATTCTTCTCATACAAAGGTAAGTCCATAATAGCAGTATTGAAACCTCCTGGCTCAACTATAGAAACATTAACACCAAAATCTACAACTTCCCGTCTGAAAGAAAAATAAATAAATAAACAAATATATAAATAAATATATATATATATATATATATATATATATAACAAAATCATACCATAGGTCACAGCTGTCCCACATGTGCAGAAACAGGCCTGATATTGGTTTAACATAGAGATCTAATATAAAAAAATATGTTAAAGCAAAGAAATACCAAAACATGAGTAGCGCTAAACAATCAAAATATTTTTCAGATTGTTAAAAAGTCCACTTTATCAGTGAAAGTAAGCAGATGTGAATATAAAATTGTCCGTCAAAGAAAAAATCGTTGCAGATTTTTGTTTGAGACGATCACCTTCACCACACCGCGTGTGTAACACTCCCCCAAGGTAATCCACTTACCAGATAATGCTGGGTTATGCCCTTGTCTTTAAATGGTTGCTGTCAGCACACACTGCATATCTCCATCTTTAAGAAAATGTATGCCACTAGATAGTGGTGAAGGTGATCGTCTCGAACAAAAATCTGCAACGTTTTTTTTCTTTTTTTTTTAACATGAACAGAATGTTCTTTTATTGAGAAAAATATAGGTGTGATACATTTTATGAAGTACAATATGAAAGTAAAGTTACATGTAGGGTGTCATACAATAGTTGAGCATCAAATATACAGATTAGTAGAATATCAACATAATATACAGATCGAAGCATTCCCCAGGGCGGGTAATAGGATTAACACAAGAGGGCTCGGCTATACCCTGTGCAGAAACCTTGTTAGCAGGTGCCTGTGCCCACTATGCAGTCCAGCGTTGCCAGACTCTCTCATATTTTTCAAGGCAATTCCTGTTTATGTAAGTTAGCTTGTACATAGGAAGAGCTGAAGTTAATAGCCTGTTCCCAAGAACCCACGGAGGGGGGGATCGGGAATTCCGCTTAAGTATGATTTCTCTTCTAGCATAATATAATAAAAAACATATAAGTATTTTGGTGTATCTGGGCCTTTGGTCGTCATCATGGATGCCTAAGAGCAACAACCCTGGGGTGATCGGTAAAGCCAGCTGGAGACGAAAGTTTATAAGTTCAACCACCTGCATCCAGAACCGAACGATTTTTTCTTTGGCGAACAATATTATATTCACATCTGCTTACTTTCACTGATAAAGTGGACTTTTTATCAATCTGAAAAATACTTTGATTGTTTAGCTCTACTAATGTTTTGGTATTTCTTTGCGTTAACATATTTCTGGTTCAGATATGGGTTTATGGTTCCAAATATTAAAACATGATGGAAGCTGATAGATCTGGTTTATACAAAATAAAGAGAAATGTGACATGTCTATTTCCTATGTATTATGGTGCTAAAAAGCATCACCCTACATCTTTAAAGTTTAAGAGGTTGCATACTCCAAAGCAGTGGTCCACAACCTTTTTGGTAACAGGGACCAGTTTTATGGCAGCCAATTTTTCCAGGGACCGGAGGAGGGGAGGGGGTGGGGTGTTCTGGATATCAAAGAGTCTGTTCTTAGCCCCCCTTCACACCACAACCCCCCTTTACAGTGTCCACATTCCTCCTTTACATCACAGTTACCCCTTTAAAGCAGTGGTCCCACAATGTCCTCTGTTCCCTTTCACATCACAGGGACTACATAGTAAAGGGATACTGTGATGTAATGGGAACTGCACAGCAAAAGGGGGACTGCACTCTAAAGGGGGTACTGTGATATAAAGGGGACTGCATTGTAAATGGTACCTGTCCGTGGGCCCGGGGGGCTGGCGACCCCTGCTCTAAAGAACATGCATTAAAGTGCAAAATACAGTGGAACCTCGGATTACAAGCATAATCTGTTCCAGGAGTATGCTCGTAATCCAAAGTACTCTCATATCAAAGCGAGTTTTCCCATCGAAGTCAATGGAAACGAAAATAATATGTTCCGCATTGACTTCAATGGGATGCAATACCGCATTTGGTCAGAGGCGGGGGGGGGCGCCGGAGAGCCTTGGAAACGGCTGAAAAGGCCGAGGTCACTCGGCAGCTGACCTCGGCAAACCTCGGAGAGACTTCCTACCTGAGATTTGCCGAGGTCAGCTGTGCTGTTACACACACTTCCTTTTTGCCTGCTGTTATTAACCTGTCTTTTCCAGACTAAACCAATTTGACAGTAGCCCAATTCGCAGGATGCCACAGTAGGTTGGCTTCACTGTAATATAGGGGTAGTATATAGAGATATGGAGAGTGAGCATATTAGTGAGGTGATGAACGTTCTATATTTATTTGTTACCAATGTGTAGCTTTTCTTTAAATTCTCAAAGTATCCCAACCTCCAGGCTTGAGATTTATCCACAGAATCACATCCCTTAGATGAAGTAGTCCTTCATACTTCCATAGCTTGCCCAGTGTTGGAAAGTGTTTTTCTACCACTAAATTGAGCTAACAAAGCTTAATGATGTTCCAGGCACATGCATCAAACAAGGCAACCATTGTTCAGTGTGGCACTGGGACAAGCAAATATTCAACACTTCATTGCTTGCCAAGTATCAGAGAGTGAGAAAAACTGCCTAGCCTGAGGCAGGGAAAAGCAGTGAAATTGGCCACTTTTCTGCCTCTGAGGTCTGTACTTACTGCATACTGACAAATTAAGAGAAAATGCTGGCTTTGACTTATTAGAAAACCTAGATTTTTAAAAGCATATGTAGCACTACCCCCGTAGGAGCCACTGGGTAGGATGAGTCCTCTGTTATTTGCCTCAACCCTCTCAAGAACCTCAGCCCCTCTTACACACCAGGTTGAGTGTAGAAACATACAATATCACAGGAATTCACTGAAAGTAATGCTTAGTACCCAATAGTGATTAGTACCCAAAAGAGCACAGACACCAAACCAGGTAGTAAAGGCAAACTTAATATATTGTCACCCCATATGGTTTGTAACTAGGCAAGCAAAAAATGGATTAACAATGGTAATAACACAATTTAGCATGCAAAGCGATTCAAGTGATCCTAAAGTCTCATTTTTTTTTTTTTTAGTTAAAAATAACAAACATGTCATACTTACCTTATAAACAAAAGAGCGCAGCGCTGGATATAAACAAAATATCGTGCTATGTGCCAATATTTTTAAAATATAAACAAAGAAAAGTGCACAATTTGTTCACAAAAAATAAATACATAAACATATAGTGAAAATAATTTATGCTATGTGCAAACACTTATAACTAGAGAGAAGTGCACATTTAATCCACCAAAATATTATCCGTGAATATTGAGTATAAAATAAGAATTGCTAATCCATTTGTATAAAGTCCATAAATTGTAAAATTATCGCTGTTGGATAACCGACTTCCACCACTGTGAATCCCGTCACCTCAGAAAGATTTAAGGCTTACCAGATAGCCTATGGAAAAAGGCATGAACCGATCTCCTCTTAGGATGCTGCACCTTCTGTGGATGGGTTTCGCTATAGAGTACTAGGTGGATATTCTCAGATCGTCAGCCATGGAGGAAAGCCATTCGCAACAGCAATTGGTGTCCAGGAGAAAAGAAAGAGATGCTCCGATAGTGTAATAAAGCTTATGGTTCCTTTATTAAAACCGCCATATAGCCATTCAATATACAAACATCCTTGCAAGGAAAAGTTTAAAAACAGCTCCGGTGAATAACGAAAGTTCGCGCATGCGCAGTACGTGCGTGCGTGTCTAGGGTAGACACGCACGCACTGCGCATGCGCGAACTTTCGTTATTCACCGGAGCTGTTTTTAAACTTTTCCTTGCAAGGATGTTTGTATATTGAATGGCTATATGGCGGTTTTAATAAAGGAACCATAAGCTTTATTACACTATCGGAGCATCTCTTTCTTTTCTCCTGGACACCAATTGCTGTTGCGAATGGCTTTCCTCCATGGCTGACGATCTGAGAATATCCACCTAGTACTCTATAGCGAAACCCATCCACAGAAGGTGCAGCATCCTAAGAGGAGATCGGTTCATGCCTTTTTCCATAGGCTATCCGGTAAGCCTTAAATCTTTCTGAGGTGACGGGATTCACAGTGGTGGAAGTCGGTTATCCAACAGCGATAATTTTACAATTTATGGACTTTATACAAATGGATTAACAATTCTTATTTTATACTCAATATTCACGGATAATATTTTGGTGGATTAAATGTGCACTTCTCTCTAGTTATAAGTGTTTGCACATAGCATAAATTATTTTCACTATATGTTTATGTATTTATTTTTTGTGAACAAATTGTGCACTTTTCTTTGTTTATATTTTAAAAGTATTGGCACATAGCACGATATTTTGTTTATATCCAGCGCTGCGCTCTTTTGTTTATATGTTTAGTGGTGCCCCCTATCAGGGTTATAGCATATAGTCGCAGGATACCTTTTCACAGGTTTATATTTCATTCAATAGGTTTATTTTTACTCATAACTTTTGTACACCTAGCGCAATTTTTTTTCTTTTTAAAAAAAAAATGTCATACTTACCTGCTCTGTGAAGTGTTTTTGCACAGAGCAGCCAGATCCTCCTCTTTTCAGAGATCGAAGATGGGTTGGAGCGACTTGGTCACGTCATCATACTACCAGGAAGTGAAGATGGATGCCATCTTACTTTGCCAGAATTGTTTTGATGGAGACATGCACATGTTCTTTTACCTATGTGAGTAATACTCGCTTTTATTAAAGGATTAGTTTTAGGGTTTTACACTATATAGTGTTTTTATTCATATATATAACACATTTGGGAGTTGGTGACATCTACTCTGGAATACATCCTGAGACGTCATCCTCGTAGCTGTTATAATCCCGGCTGGAGCATTGCCATAGTGAGAGAGTCCCCAAAGTGTGTTTGACCTGCCTGTTCTCAGAGGGTCCTTGAGTATTGGTAAGAGGACATCTTATTTGGGTGTTGGAGCTGGAACTATACTGCACGAGTGCATTTATGGTGGCAATAGTAGTCCTAAATTGACTGGCCATGCACTGTCCAAAAGAAAAGGCGGATGGTAGCGGTAGCGGAGGGGGCAAGAGAACAAAGAGGGCTTGTAGAATTTGGGAGGGGCAGTCCTTTGAGATGTTCTTCTGCCGGCTATCATTTGGCACTTTAAGAACGTTGGTGCAAGGTAGGGTTCGCAGCCTTGCATTGGACATGGCAATGTCGAGGCACAGTCCACCGCCGAAGCATAGGGGAGGGCACCATCTGCCAGGGGAGCGGAGGATCAGGTAAGTAAGTCGGTTTCCCCTCTGCCCCAGACAAAACGAGCAAATAATCCTTGTACCAGAGTTGGGCTTTAGGTTTCATTACTGTCTGGAAGCATATCCTAAAACTATATTCAAAAGAATCTATTTTCCAGATCAATTGAATTGTACTGATCTGTGAAGTCCACATCTGCTTAGGAAGCAAGGAGATGCATACTTAGAGAATGGTTTAACACATTACATCCAACTTTGCAAATGATACAGAATTTTGCTTTATCTAGAAAATCTATCAGTTAACCACCACCTGCCCGGCCTATAGACAAATGATGCCCGGGTGGGAGCACTGTTATCATAGATGGACATTTGACGTCCTCCCGGGATCATGCCATGGGCCGCACTGCAGCGCTATCTGTCATCTGCTGTGTCCACATCTCCTCACTTGCTTACCAAAATGTATACTGTGAAGAAGGAGCACTACCCTGAGCTATCCTTCTCTTCCAAAACCTGACACTGTGCTAAAACACTGTCCCTCACAAGCAGGTTCCTTTCCCTACCACACACTGGCCCTAAGCACTCCATAATGATGTAGGGTCCCTTATTTAAAAGGTTCCCTCACCCAAGATGGCAGAAGTCTCACAAGGATTCAGCGTCCAGTCAGGCTACTTTCCTCTCTCAAGACACCATATGGAAGCTCTGAAGGACCAATTCTCTTATGAAACGTCAACTTACTATGCAATAAAGGCACAAGGCCATCTGCAGGTGGAAAGGCTAACTGCACCTGTCTTAAACACATGGGAAACAATAGTTTTCTATAGTGTATGCCTTTGTGTTGATCTATGCAGATCAAACATAGCTCAGTGGACTTGGTGTGAGCAAGCCCTCTGAGCAGAGGCTGCCTTCTGTAATGAGGGCAATCAGAAAGCGGTATGGTACAGGACCTCTGCTTCCTAGATCCATACTCCTTATTGTTTGTCTGGCTGGTCTGACTAATGTGTAATAGAATGTTTTTGAAGTTACAAGCAGTGTTCAGAGTCCAGAGGAGTTCTGGCTGCTTGGAAGGCTGGCAGGGAGTGAACCTGGAGAGTAGCCAAGACAGAGTGTCTCTGCTGGAGTTGGAAAGGTTACACTGCGAATCAGTGATACACATTGTACAGACTGTATATTTGTTTACAGCAGTAAATAAACGCTGACCATTGTAAGCAGCCCATGGTAAATGTTTTGTCTTAGCCCTCTAACTGCCACTTTTGCTGGACAGCCTGGTCTGTTAAAGGAAGTTAAAAAATAACAGACTTACTGGGCGGATCACTAGGTAAAAATAAAGAAATGTAAAAAAACAAAAAAACAAAGAAAAACAAATATATATATATATATATATATATGTATATATATATATATATATATATATATATATATATATATATATATATATATATATATATATATATATATATATATATATATATATATATATATATATATATATATATATATATATATATATAGATAGTTAGGTCCATATATATTTGGACACAAGGACAATTTTCATTTTTTTGGCTCTGTATGCCACCAGAATAAAATTACAATGAAACAATCCAAATGAATTTGAAGTGCACACTTTCAGCTTTAATTCAAGGGGTTGAACATAAATATTAAGTACAAATTGTAGGAACTGCAACCATTTTTATACACAGTCACCCCATTTTCAGGGGCTCAAATGTCATTGGACAAATGAATATAATCATAAATAAAATGTTCATTTTTAATATTTTATTGAGAATCCTTTACTGACAATAACTACCTGATGTCTGGAACGATCTGGAGGATGGGATAAACAGTTCAATCTCTGTATTTGCAAATGATACTAAGCTAAGCAGGGCAATAACTTCTCCGCAGGATGTGGAAACCTTGCAAAAAGATCTGAACAAATTAATGGAGTGGGCGACTACATGGCAAATGAGGTTCAATGTAGAAAAATGTAAAATAATGCATTTGGGTGGCAAAAATATGAATGCAATCTATACACTGGGGGGAGAACCTCTGGGGTAATCTAGGATGGAAAAGGATCTGAGGGTCCTATTAGATGATAGGCTCAGCAATGGCATGCAATGCCAAGCTGCTGCTAACAAAGCAAACAATATTGGCATGCATTAAAAGGGGGATCAACTCCAGAGATAAAACGATAATTCTCCCACGCTACAAGACTCTGGTCCGGCCACACCTGGAGTATGCTGTCCAGTTCTGGGCACCAGTCCTCAGGAAGGATGTACTGGAAATGGAGCGAGTACAAAGAAGGGCAACAAAGCTAATAAAGGGTCTGGAGGATCTTAGTTATGAGGAAAGGTTGTGAGCACTGAACTTATTCTCTCTGGAGAAGAGACGCTTGAGAGGGGATATGATTTCAATTTACAAATACCGTACTGGTGACCCCACAATAGGGAGAAAACTTTTTCGCAGAAGAGAGTTTAACAAGACTCGTGGCCACTCATTAAAATGAGAAGAAAAGAGGTTTAACCTTAAACTACGTAGAGGGTTCTTTACTGTAAGAGCGGCAAGGATGTGGAATTCCCTTCCACAGGCGGTGGTCTCAGCGGGGAGCATTGATAGCTTCAAGAAACTATTAGATAAGCACCTGAATAACCACAACATACAGGGATATATAATGTAATACTGACACATAATCACGCACATAGGTTGGACTTGATGGACTTGTGTCTTTTTTCAACCTCACCTACTATGTAACTATGTCTGGAAGCCATGGACATTACCAAAAACTGGGTTTCCTCCTTTCTGATGCTTTGCTAGGCTCTAACGGCAGCTTTTTTCAATTGTTCTTTGTTTGTGGGTCTTTCTGCCTTTAGTTTTGCCTTCAGCAAGTGAAATGCATGCTCAATTGGGTTGAGATCAGGTGATTGACTCGGCCATTGCAGAATATTCCACTTCTTTTGCTTCAAAAGCTCCTGGGTTGCTTTTGCAGTGGGTTTTGGATCATTGTCCATTTGTACTGTAAAGTGCCGTCCAATCAACTTTGCTGCATTTGGCTGAATCTGGGCTGACAGTATATCTCTAAACACTGCTGAATTCATCCGGCTGCTTCTGTCTTCTGTCACATCATCAATAAACACCAGTGACCCAGTGCCACTGGAAGCCATGCATGCTCATGCCATCACACTGCCTTCACCAGGTTTTACAGATGACTTTGTGTGCTTTGGATCATGAGCTGTTCCAAGCTTTCTCCACACTTTTTTTTTCTTCCCGTCATTCTAGTATAGATTAATCTTAGTTTCATCCATCCAAAGCATGCTTTTCAAGAACTGGTCTGGCTTTTCTGGATGTTTTTTGGGAAAGTCTAATCTGGCTTTTCTATTCTTCAGGCTTATGAATGGTTTGCACCTTGTGGTGAACCCTCTGTATTTGCTCTCATGAAGTCTTCTCTTGATTGTAGACTTTGACAATGATATGCCCACCTCCTGGAGAGTGTCCTTCACTTGTCTGTATGTTGTGAATGGGTTTTTCTTTACCATAGAGAGGATCCTGCGATCATCCACCACTGTTGTCCTCGTTGATGTCCAGGACTTTTAATGTTGCTGAGCTCACCAGTGCGTTCTTCTTTCCTCAGAATGTACCAAACTGTTGATTTGGCCACGCCTAATGTTGCTGCTATCTCTCTGGTGAATTTGTTTCGTTTTTGAAGCCTTACAATGGCCTGTTTCAATTGCATTAACAGCTCCTTTGAATGTATGATGTAGGTTCACAGCAATAGATTCCAAATGCAAATACCACACTTAGAATCAACTCTAGACCTTTTACCTGCTTAATTGATGAAGAAATAACGAAGGAGTAGCCCATGCCTGGCCATGAAACAGCTTTTGATTAAATTGTCCAATTATTTTTGGTCTCTTGAAAAAGGGGCGATGGCTATACTTAACCACTTCAGCCCCAGAAGGATTTACCCCCTTCCTGACCAGAGCACTTTTTACAATTTGGCACTGCGTCGCTTTAACTGCTAATTGCGCGGTCATGCAATGCTCTACCCAAACGAAATTTGCGTCCTTTTCTTCCCACAAATAGAGCTTTCTTTTGATGGTATTTGATCACCTCTGCCGTTTTTATTTTTTGCGCTATAAACGGAAAAAGACTGAAAATTTTGAAAAAAAATGATGTTTTCTACTTTTTGTTATAAAAAAAATCGAATAAACTAAATTTTAGTCATACATTTAGGCCAAAATGTATTCGGCCACATGTCTTTGGTAAAAAAAATGTCAATAAACGTATATTTATTGGTTTGCGCAAAAGTTATAGCGTCTACAAACTAGGGTACATTTTCTGGAATTTACACAGCTTTTAGTTTATGACTGCCTATGTCATTTCTTGAGGTGCTAAAATGGCAGGGCAGTACAAACCCCCCCAAATGACCCCATTTTGGAAAGTAGACACCCCAAGGAAATTGCTGAGAGGCATTTTGAGCCCATTGAATATTTATTTTTTTTGTCCCAAGTGATTGAATAATGACAAAAAAAAAAAAAAATTTACAAAAAGTTGTCACTAAATGATATATTGCTCACATAGGCCATGGGCTATGTGGAATTGCACCCCAAAATACATTCAGCTGCTTCTCCTGAGTACGGGGATACCACATGTGTGGCACTTTTTGGGAGCCTAGCCGCGTACGGGGCCCCGAAAACCCAGCACCACCTTCAGGATTTCTAAGGGCACACATTTTTGATTTCACTCCTCACTACCTATCACAGTTTTGAAGGCCATAAAATGCCAAGATGGCACAACCCCCCCCCAAATGACCCCATTTTGGAAAGTAGACACCCTAAGCTATTTGCTGAGAGGCATGGTGAGTATTTTGCAGCTCTCATTTGTTTTTGAAAATGAAGAAAGACTAGAAAAAATTTTTTTTTTTTTTCTTTTTTCAATTTTCAAAACCTTGTGACAAAAAGTGAGGTCTGCAAAATACTCACTATACCTCTCAGCAAATAGCTTGGGGTGTCTACTTTCCAAAATTGGGTCATTTGGGGGGGGTTTGTGCCACCTGGGCATTCCATGGCCTCCGAAACTGTGATAGGCAGTGAAGAGTGAAATCAAAAATTTACGGCCTTAGAAAGCCTGAAGGCGGTGCTTGGTTTTCGGGGTCCCGTGCGCGGCTAGGCTCCCAAAAAGTCCCACACATGTGGTATCCCCGTACTCAGGAGAAGCAACAGAATTTATTTTGGGGTGTAATTTCACAAATCCCTATGGCATGTTTGAGCAATATAACATTTAGTGACAACTTTGTGCAAAAAAAAAAAAATATGTCACAATATAAAATATTCCATGGACTCGACATGACTCTCAGCAAATAGCTTGGGGTGTCTACTTTCCAAAATGGGGTCATTTGGGGGGGTTTTGAACTGTCCTGGCATTTTATGCACAACATTTAGAAGCTTATGTCACACATCACCCACTCTTCTAACCACTTGAAGACAAAGCCCTTTCTGACACTTTTTGATTACATGAAAAAATTATTTTTTTTTGCAAGAAAATTACTTTGAACCCCCAAACATTATATATTATTTTAAAGCAAATGCCCTACAGATTAAAATGGTGGGTGTTTCATTTTTTTTTTTTCACACAGTAATTGCGCAGCGATTTTTCAAACGCATTTTTTGTGGAAAAAACACACTTTTTTAAATTTTAATGCACTAAAACACACTATATTGCCCAAATGTTTGATGAAATAAAAAAGATGATCTTAGGCCGAGTACATGGATACCAAACATGACATGCTTTAAAATTGCGCACAAACGTGCAGTGGCAACAAAATTAATACATTTTTAAAAGCCTTTAAAAGCCTTTACAGGTTACCACTTTAGATTTACAGAGGAGGTCTACTGCTAAAATTACTGCCCTCGATCTGACCTTCGCGGTGATACCTCACATGCATAGTGCAATTGCTGTTTACATTTGACGCCAGACCGACTCTTGCGTTCGCCTTAGCGCGAGAGCAGGGGGGACAGGGGTGCTTTTTTTTTTTTTTCTTTATTATTTTTTTGCTTTTTTATCTTATTTTTAAACTGTTCCTTTCATTTTTTTTTTTTTAAATCATTTTTATTGTTATCTCAGGGAATGTAAATATCCCCTATGATAGCAATAGGTAGTGACAGGTACTCTTTTTTGAAAAAATTGGGGTCTATTAGACCCTAGATCTCTCCTCTGCCCTCAAAGCATCTGACCACACCAAGATCGGTGTGATAAAATGCTCCCCCAATTTCCCAATGGCGCTGTTTACATCCGGCGAAATCTAAGTCATAAAATGCTTGTAGCTTCCGGTTTCTTAGGCCATAGAGATGTTTGGAGCCACTCTGGTCTCTGATCAGCTCTATGGTCAGCTGGCTGAATCACCGGCTGCATTCTCAGGTTCCCTGTTGAGACAGGAGAGCCAGAGAAAAACACAGAAGACGGTGGGGGGGGGGGCATTCCCTCCCACTGCTTGTAAAAGCAGTCTAGAGGCTAATTAGCCGCTAGGATTGCTTTTACATGAAAGCCGACCGCTGGCTAAAAAGAATGATACCAAGATGATACCTAAACCTGCAGGCATCATTCTGGTATAACCACTCAAAGTCGTGAATGGCGTACCTGAAGACAAAAAAATGGTTAACAATAAAGCACAGTAAACTGTAAAGTATAAAAAATTGCATACCTGAAAAGCAAACATGATAAAACATAATAACAATAAAACATTGCAGAATAGAATACAGTAAAAAAAGAGCAGAACAATAGAGAGAGAATAGAGAGAGAGAGAACAATAAAACGACAACTATTTTTTTTTTTTTTTGTTTGTGTTTTTTTTTTTTTTTTTTTACACTTTTTTTTTGTAACTGTAACTTTTATAACTGTAACCGGTTCCAGGTTCGGGTCTCTCAAAATGCGATGGCATCTTGGGAGACCCTGTGAAAGTGTGCCTAGTCTGTGCAATGCTGTACCCTACGCTAATACTCAACTAGTGAATGGTAGCGTTCAAAACATTCACCAATGCAAAGACCAGGATTGTCAGGACAGGAGGGACAATAATAGCGGGTGTCACGCCTATATCCGCGCTTGCTGCAGACACATCTTTTTTGGGGGGGTTCGTTGGGTAGGGGTACTCGGGAGGACATATAAATGCCTCTCATGCAGCCGACTGCATTTGGTTGGGGATGTGAATGGGGGAAATACGGGCGCTGCAGAAGCGGTGGGTTCACAAATTAGGATTGGCGAATGCAGCAGGAAGGGCACTATGGGCACGACAGGCCTATGTTTGTCTTTTTGGTGGCAGCGCGACACTACTTGTGCTTGCCACCTCACCAGCTTGAACTGCACTTATGGGACTCGCCACGTCACCAAGTGTTACTGCAGTGCTGGTTTGACTACGACCGGGGTGTACTAGGCCGCTGGCGCTTGCCAGTTCACCAAAACGCTACAAAAAAAAGTGACAGTGATCGATCGATACTGCACTTGGGTGGGCTGGGCTGGGCCGGGCGGAGGGGCAAAACGCAGGTGCTAGCAGGTATCTGGGCTGATCCCACTAACACTGCGTTTTTGGGAACCCTAAACTGCTGGGGACGCTAGTATAGATCTGATCGGATCAGATATTGATCCGATCAGATACTATACCACTAAGGGAGGTGTACGGTGCGTGCGCGGGTGTTAGCGGTACTGGCGCTAACCTGACGCTGCCTGGGGCTGGCGCTTGCCAGTTCACCAAAATGCTACCAAAAAAACTGTTAGCGATCGCAGGGATCAGGCCTGACTCTGTGAACGCTGCAGTTATGCGTTTAGTGTTTTGCAAGTGTCAGTGATCGATCGATACTGCACTTGGGTGGGCTGGGCTGGGCCGGGCGGAGGGGCAAAACGCAGGTGCTAGCAGGTATCTGGGCTGATCCCGCTAACACTGCGTTTTTGGGAACCCTAAACTGCTGGGGACGCTAGTATAGATCTGATCGGATCAGATATTGATGCGTTCAGATACTATACCACTAAGGGAGGTGTACGGTGCGTGTACGGTGCGTGCGTGGGTGTTCGCGGTACTGGTGCTAATCTGACGCTGCCTGGGGTGACGCATATCACCGCCGGGCGATCAGGGGGCTAAACCTTTATTCGGTAATAAACGGCGGGTGCCCTGACACTATATAAAATAAACAAACTAACCAACGTCACCCGTAACAGTTATACGGTGATCACTGGTGAAAGGGTTAACTAGGGGGCAATCAAGGGGTTAAAACATTTATTAGGTAGTATATGGGGGTCCCTGTCACTATAAAACGCTGACGGCGAACCTAAATATTTACCTCACTAACTAGCGTCACCAGCGACACTAATACAGCGATCAGAAAAATGATCGCTTAGCGACACTGGTGACAGGGGGTGATCAAGGGGTTAAAACTTTATTAGGGGGGGTTAGGGGGGTACCCTAGACCTACAGGGGGCTAATACTAACTGCCCTACCACTGCTAACTGTCACAAACTGACACTATGCAGTAATCAGGAAAAAAACAAAACAAAACAAAAAAACTGCTTGGTGTCAGTTTGTGACAGGGGGGGGGGGGGATCGGGGGTGTTTAGTGTGCCTGGCATGTTCTACTGTGTGTGTTTGTGTGTTGGTGCACTTACATGTCTTCTCTCCTCGGCGCTGGAACGGAAACTGGCCAGCCGAGGAGAGATGACATCACATCCTCTGCCTCTGTGTACTATACAGAGGCAGGAGATGTTTCTCATTGGCTGGGAGCGATCGCGAGGGGGGGGCCACGATCGGATGGTCTCCCCCTCATCTCTGATCGCTTCCAACCAAACGCCGACCGCCGATGGCACCGTGGGGGGGTCCGATCGGACCTCCCGCCCGCGGGAAGGCAATCACGTACCAGGTACGTGATTTTGCCTGCCCGTGCCGCTCTGCTCACGTATATATGCGTGAGGCGGTCGGCAAGTGGTTAAGAGCTGTAATTCCTAAACCCTTCCTCCGATTTGGGTGTACATACCCTCAAATTAAACCTGAGAGTGTGCACTTTCAGCCCACATTTATTATATAACTATGGCTTGAATATGTTTTGGTAAATACCTGAAAAAACTAAAATTGTGCCTGTGTCCAAATATATATATACAATAGACCTAACTGTATATACACAGTTTTTTGAAAAAGTATTCATACCACTTGAAAATGTCCACATTTTGTCATGCTACAGCTGAAAAATGTAAATGTATTTTATTGGGATTTTATGTGATAGACCAACACAAAGTGGCACATAATTGTGAAGTAGAAAGATAATGATAAATGGTTTTCAAAATTTTTTACAAATAAATATCTGAAAAGTGTGGCGTGCATTTGTGTTCAGCCCCCTTTATTCTGATACCCCTAACTAAAATCTAGTGGAACCAGTTGCTTTCAGAAGTCACCTAATTAGTAAATAGAGTACACATGTGTGTAATTTAATCTCAGTATAAATATGGCTGTTCTGTAAAGCCCTGAAAGGCTTGTTAGAGAATCTTAGTGAACAAACAGCATCATGAAGGCCAAGGAACACACTGCAAACACACTGCAAACTAACACTGCACATCACCCTGAACGCACCATCCCCACTGTGAAACATATTTGTGGCAACAGCATGTTGTCAGGATGCTTTTTTCAGCAGAGACAGGGAAGATAGAGCCAGGGCCGGTGCAACCACTAGCCAATTAGGCAGCCGCCTAGGGCGCACTGCCGCCTAGGGGCGCATCTGACCCTTGCCTCCCCCTTCTTGTCGCCCCCCCAAGCTCCCGGCAGAGCCGCTGATAGGGGACCCAGACAGCAAGGAGTTCGGTGCGGCAGGCGGGCGGGTGGTAGCCTTGCAGTGCGGTGTGCAGCTTCTCCCCTCTCCCTCCCATCGGCTTTCACACATGCTGGAGGGAGAGGGACATCTGTGTAACAGGGCAGGCAGCCAATAGCGCTGCTCTTCTGAGTGGGAGGGCGTCACTGCTAAGTTGCTCCGCCTCCTACTACCTCCTTAGCCAATCAGATTGCCCAGCCCGCCACATTTGACTAGAAGATGCTAGTGGCCAGAGCAGGGCGGGATGGAGAGGATCCGACATACCTGAGTATGATGAAGAAGGTATGAGATCAAACATGAGATCACAATGGATTGCTGGCTGCAGAAATGGATCAGTGTGTTCTCCTTCTCCCATCGAGGGATTCCTCTCTGTCTTCTCACACTGCTTTTTATCTGTGTTTTTATTTACACTGAACACAGGACAGGAGAATGCTGATTAGACTTCTGCAAGACACTGCAGCTCTTTCTATAGCTATATATTCCATCCAGGATTTGTTTGACCTTTTATTTGTTATCTTTGAAGGAATTATCTGGTCAGGCTGGGAGCTTCTCAGACCTGTTAACCATTTACTGTCCTCCTGTGCTTGAGAAATGACTTTTGTTTTTTTGGCACATGGTTATATCTTGTAAACTCCTGTTTACACATAGTGCAGTGATCAATGTATTTACACACTGGTCACTGCTAGCCTAGGAAACACTTGTACCATGTCCGCAGTCTCTGATCATCTCCTGTACTATATCCGCAGTCTCTGATCATCTCCTGTACTATGTCTGCAGTCTCTGATCATCTCCTGTACTATGTCCGCAGTCTCTGATCGTCTCCTGTACCATGTCCGCAGTCTCTGATCATCTCCTGTACTATGTCCGCAGTCTCTGATCATCTCCTGTACCATGTCTGCAGTCTCTGATCATCTCCTGTACCATCTCTGCAGTTTCTGATCATCTCCTGTACTATGTCTGCAGTCTCTGATCATCTCCTGTACTATGTCTGCAGTCTCTGATCATCTCCTGTACTACGTCCGCAGTCTCTGATCATCTCCTGTACTATGTCCGCAGTCTCTGATCATCTCCTGTACTATGTCCGCAGTCTCTGATCATCTCCTGTACTATGTCTGCAGTCTCTGATCATCTCCTGTACTATGTCTGCAGTCTCTGATCATCTCCTGTACTATGTCCGCAGTCTCTGATCATCTCCTGTACTGTGTCCGCAGTCTCTGATCATCTCCTGTACTATGTCCGCAGTCTCTGATCATCTCCTGTACTATATCTGCAGTCTCTGATCATCTCCTGTACCATGTTTGCAGTCTCTGATCATCTCCTGTAGTATTTCTGCAATAAGGCTCGATTCACACCTATGCATGTTGCTTTTGAGCGTTTTTGGAGGTTTTTTTTCATGCTTGCCGCGTTTTTGAGCCGCGTTTTTGCCGCGTTTTTGCCGCGATTTGCGTTTTGCGTTTTTTTTTTTTTTTTTTTTTTTTTTCATTTTTTTTACAGTCTTAAAAAAAAATTACAAAAAAAAAAAAAAAACGGCAAAAATGCACCAAAAACGCTGCAAAAACGCTGCAAAAACGCAGCACTTGCGTTTTTGATGCTTGTCCATTGAAAACCATTACATGCAAAACGCTGCTTTTTGCATGAAAAAAAGTCCCCGACCCTTTCCAAAAACGCAGAGATACAAAAAAGCATTGATGTGAACATGTTCCATAGGAACCCATGTTAAAAAATTCCCGTGCATTTCTGCAAAATGCAAAATGCATCAAAAAACGCGCTAGTGTGAATGGGGCCTAAAGGAGGGCTACAGGCATGGTAGGTGGTGAGGGAAGAGGGCTGTGGGTGCAGTGGGTGGTAAGGCAAGGGAGGCTGCAGGCACAGTAGATGATGAGGAAAGGGGTCCCAGGTGCAGTGGGTGGTGATGGAAAGAATGCCTAGGCACAAGTGATGGTTAAGGCGGGGCTGTAGAGAAAATTTTAATGTATCATACAGGGCAAGGGGCTTCATGATCCAGAGCCCACCAAAATCCTCAGCACCAGGCCCATGATGCTCTTAATCCAGGCCAAACGGCCAGGGTCGCAAAGGTCGCACTTGCAATCAGGCCCTGGTGTTCACAGTGAAATAATTAGAAAGTGCACTGTCATATTGTCACACAATACACACTGGGATCTGTGATCAAAGAGTGTGTTGTGCTATTATTTAATGACACTGCACAAAGCCATTCAGTGTGGTTTTTTTTTGTTGTTGTTGTTTTGTTTTTTTTGGGGGGGGGGGGGTGCAAGTTGCTGGTCTTGCCTAGGGTGCAAAATAGTCTAGCACTGGCCCTGGATAGAGCCAAATACAGGGCAATCTTAGAAGAAAATCTGTTAGAGTCTGCAAAAGACTTGAGACTGGGGCGCAGATTCACCTTCCAGCAGGACAACGACCCTAATACCACTTTAATTTTAGCCACATTCAAATGTTTTCTAAATGGATGAGGCAACAGCCCTAACACAGATGACTTCTATTTCACAATCTCTTCACCACTCTGGACCCTATGATCTTTGATCTTCCATCTAAAGAAAATTTTACCTGGTTGATTGCTAGTTCCCTGGAAAAAAATTGGTCAAGAGCGTCTGCTACTGCTCAGAAACAAAATCAGTTTTTAGGACAATGATTATTTCAGGTCTTAAGGAACCATTAAGAGGACCACACAAGTGGATATACTCATTGTTGCACCGTACCACACATAGCAAATGCCTCCCATTCATCTACCAGTGCAAGTATGTGAAAACTGTAGTTGCTTCTATTTTGCCTGTTAGAATTTTCTGACAACAGAAAGTTTCAAGCATGTGTGTGATGACATGAAGTCATATACACTGTCTGAATCTGGCAGGAGAAGAGGACCCAATAAAAAATATGACCTTGCCTGTTCCAACCATTTCAGTTTAAAATATGCATAGCCAAAACTTTTTCTTCATTTTTGTTTTTGATAGAGCAGGGAAGGGTTAAAACCCCTGACAGTTTTTTTTTTTTTTTTTGCCATTGGTACTACTGGATATATTTTACTTCCCTTCCTGTCTTAGAAAAGGAACAGAAGGTTAATGAAAATCTGAGGGAAACTTTAGGGGAGTATCCCTATTGAAAGATTTCCCCCTTACCTCGTTCTGGGGACCAGGGGTGTAAATAAGTGAGGGCGTGTATGAGGAGGATTTGGGGGAAAATTTAATGCTCTATTGGCCTTATTTCTCCTGTGGGTCACAGGTGTGCGCTTACTTCTGCACTCAACTGACCCAGATACACAAATGTTAAATTGATAGTAAACTCTCATTTATTATTTTTACCTACTGGTAAGCTTGTAATAAGGCTTACCTGTAGGTAAAATAAATATCTCCTAAACGTACGTAGTGGATGATAGGATCAGCAATGGCATGCAATGCCAAGCTGCTGCTAATAAAGCAAACAGAATATTGGCATGCATTAAAAGGGGGATCAACTGCAGAGATAAAACGATAATTCTCCCGCTCTACAAGACTCTGGTCCGCCCGCACCTGGAGTATGCTGTCCAGTTCTGGGCACCAGTCCTCAGGAGGGACGTACTGGAAATGGAGCGAGTACAAAGAAGGGCAACAAAGCTAATAAAGGGTCTGGAGGATATTAGTTATGAGGAAAGGTTGCGAGCACTGAACTTATTCTCTCTGGAGAAGAGACGCTTGAGAGGGGATATGATTTCAATTTACAAATACTGTACTGGTGACCCCACAATAGGGATAAAACTTTTTTGCAGAAGAGAGTTTAATAAGACTCGTGGCCACTCATTACAATTAGAAGAAAAGAGGTTTAACCTTAAACTACGTAGAGGGTTCTTTACTGTAAGAGCGGCAAGGATGTGGAATTCCCTTCCACAGGCGGTGGTCTCAGCGGGGAGCATTGATAGCTTCAAGAAACTATTAGATAATCACCTGAATGACCGCAATATACAGGGATATGTAATGTAATACTGACACATAATCACACACATAGGTTGGACTTGATGGACTTGTGTCTTTTTTCAACCTCACCTACTATGTACTATGTACACCATTTAGGAGATATTCTAGCCGCCAGCAGCAGCCGATGACATCACCGGTGCATGCGCTTTGAAGGAACAACATACCCGTGCTGTTCCTTCAGAGCTGTGTGCCGCGGCCAAAACTCCAGCTGCATATGCGGGAGTGACGTCATCGCGGCTGGGGCCAGTCAAGCAGACGAACCCGGAAGGAAGACCGGGTGAAGATGGAAGCACCTACAGCAGTGACAGCAAACCGCTGGTGGGCTTCGTTTTCAGGTAAGTCCTTCATAATGTGCTAGTATGCTTTTTTTTTTTAGAATTTACTATTGCTTTAACCACTTCCGGACCGCCCACCGTGGATATACGTTGCTACTTTGCCTTTAAATACCGGGGTTATGGCAGCAGATAGCTGGTGAGCGGCCTGCTATAACATAAAAGCGCTCTCAGCAGTGGATTTGCCATGAGATCACTTTTATGGGCGGCGGAAGGGCTGCCCCCCTCCTCCCGCTGTGTCCTGATGGTCTCCGCCGCTTACTGGAGCCGTGGGTAGCGGCGGAAATGATCTGATCCCTGGAATGGATGGGCAGGAAGTCGACTGAGGGCAAGATGGCCCCCACTCAACTCTATGCTCTTGGGGGAACGGAGCGACGTCAAACGTCACTTCCACCCTCCAGCCATAAAAGGGTCAATTTTTTATTTTTTTTTAAAGACATTTTTTTATTTATTTTTTTGCTTTTAAGTGTAAATGTGAGATCTGAGGTCTTTTTGACTGCAGATCTCACATTAAAGAGACCCTGTCCTGCTTTTTTTTTCTATTACAAGGGATGTTTACACTCCCTATAATAGGAATAGAAGTAATCAAAACGTTTTCTTGTAAAAGGGACAGTGTAAAAATAAAAAAATATAAAATAAATAAGAAAAAAATATATACATTTTTTTAAAGCACCCTGTCCCTCGAAGCTCGCGCACAGAAGCGAACGCATATGCAAGTTGCGCCCCCATATATGTAAACGGTGTTCAAACCACACATGTGAGGTATCGTCGCGATCATTAGAGCGAGTGCAATAATTCTAGCCCAAGACCTTCTCTGTAACTCTAAACTGGTAACATGTAGAAACTTTTAAACGTTGACTATGGAGATTTTTAAGTACCAATGTTTGTCGCCATTCCACGAGCATGCACAATTTTGAAGCATGACATGTTAGGTATCAATTTACTCAGCGTAACATTATTTTTCACATTATATAAAAAAATGTTGCTAACTTTACTGTTTTCTTATTTTTTAATTCAAAAAAGCGTATTTTTTCCCAGAAAATTTAGTTTGAAATAACGCCGCGCAAATACTGTGTGACATAAAATATTGCAATGACAACCATTTTACTCTCCAGAGTCTTTGCTAAAAAATGTATATAATGTTTGGGAGTTCTAAGTAATTTTCTAGCAAAAAATACTGAAACAAGTGTCAAAAATTGGCTTGGTCCAGTAGAGTCTATCAAGCAGTTATTTGGCTACATGATTTCAATACTATGAGGGAGTGATCTTTACAGGGGAAGGGGGCCCTGGACCTGGACCCAGTACAATGCAATGCCCCACCTATAAGGTCTGGGCTCCCTGCCCCATATTAAAAAAATAGTACATGTAAATAAAAGAAGATCCTCACTGGAGTACTGAGTACCCTAAATATCAGAAGACAACACTCCAGTCCAACGAAAGAATGCCTTCTGTTAAGATTTGAGCCACCCTGTATTCCCCAGATCTAACCAGAAGATGCATGATGTCACCCTTGCCGAATGCTGCAGGTGGAAGACGGGTGTTAGTAAAGCAAGCATAAGAAAAAAGTTGATTGAATGTAGCATCCTCCAGTTCATAGTGTATGCAAATTTGTTTTTAAATCACAGTAGCTGGGTGAGTCGGGTTAATTGATTGGGGTTAACTGTAGGTCAGGCCTCTGGTACCTCTCCTAGTTCTAGAAGCTTGGAGAAGTTTCTAGAAGCTAGTGGGTGGAGGCCAGGAGGTCCTGATCTGCATGTTTGTGGGGATCTGGCTAATTCTCGGGCAGGAGGCCTGGCAGGGTGGCTGGATCAGCCCATAAATATTGTGGAGCCTAGCCAGCAGGGAAGTCGGGTGGAAGGTGGAGTGAGAGTCTGGGAGGGGACCCTGGAACTGAGGGGGGCTCTGCCTCCAGGCTCGGAGCTGAGAAAGGAAGAAGGACAGAGGGATCTCTACTACCCCACAGTCTCTTCTAGGTGACCCCCTGGCTTGCAAGGAATAACCTGGGGAGCAGGAGGTCTGAACAGCAGTCTTTTCAAAAGCAGCAGGGTTTCCAGGGACAGTGTGAGTACCTCTAGACCCCAGGGCCCAAAAGGGAGAGAGCCACCTGTTGCTATATCTAGCAAGCTTTCTGGGACAGTGCCAACAAGCTAAACCTAATCCCTTCTCCTGGGACATTTCACCAAGCTGCCAAGTAGGCTAGTATTTTCAAGAGAGGGGACATAGAGCTCCCGCAAGTTGGGACTTTGCTAAGGATTCCACACAGGGGACACAGAGCTCCTACAAGGGGAATTTTCATTGACATTCCCAGTAAGACTGTTGCTGTTCCAGAGGGAATACAGTCGAGGATTTGTCATTTTTGCTGAGTATATAGAGAAGGAAGTTGTCCTCATTTGTTCTTCAAGTCAAGTTGGGGATCCTATAATCCCTGTACCCTATCAAAGCTGTTTTCCCAAATAAAACAACAAAAACAAGCCCATGGACAGATTCCTTGTATCTGAATGAGAGTTGAAAATGTGTGTTGCCTGGCTGTGCAGGAATAGGGGGGCGCAAAATCCAGCGGCCCTCTAGGGGGTATCACTACAAAAAGGTACAATACTTTTGAGGTGCAAATTGCTACAAGAGGGGCAAGACCCTATACGTTGACCTAGCATTTTACTGCAAGGTCCACTTTTAGATAAAACTAGACAAGGGATCTGCAGGATCAAATATGACATTTGCAAAATAGAAGAGATTTTAAATATGTAACTGCAGAAAATATGTCTACCACTGAAAACTAAAGATGAGCTCAGGAGTCCTCCAAAATCATCCCTAACCTGAACTGCCAAATTCCTACTTTTTTGTACTATAATGACTTCAATGAGCCGCAGGACAAGAAAGGATCCAGCCTGCAGCTCATTGTAGTACAAAAAAAAAAAAAGTTTAGAGTTCCAGTTGGAAATGCGTTCAGAGATGGCCAAGCTCATTTCTACTGAAAACATATGCTGGACACTGGGTGAAATAACAATTCAAAATATCTATTGGAAATATACTATGTTGTCAAGAGTATTGGGACACCTGTCTTTACACGCTAAGGGACTTTAATGGCATCCCAGTCTTAGTCCGTAGGCTTCAAAATTGAGTTGGCTCACTCTTTTCAGCTATACCAGCTTCAACTCCTCTGGGAAGGCTGTCCACAAGGTTTAGGAGTTTGTCTATGGGAATGTTTGACCATTCTTCCAGAAGCAGATTTGTGAGGTCAGGCACTGATGTTGGACAAGAAGGCCTGGCTCGCAGTCTCCGCTCCAATTCATTCCAAAGGTGTTCTATCGAGTAGAGGTCAAGTTCCTCCACTCCAAACTCTCTCATCCATGTCTTTATTGACCTTGCTTTGTGCACTGGTGCGCAGTCATGTTGGATCAGGAAGGGACCATCCCCAAATTGTTCCCACAGGGTTGGGAGCCTGATATTGTCCAAAATGTCTTGGTATGCTGACGCCTTTATTGTTCCCTTCACTGAAACTAAGGGGCCAAGCCCAACCCCTGAAAAACAGCCCAATACCATAATCCTCCCTCCACCAAATGATTTGGATATCCTGATTGGACCTCTTATTGTGGTTTCTGTTAAATCTTGTGTGGCACCCTCTAGTATGTTGTGCCCAATGCATGGACCTTTCCTGTTAAAGGACACTGAGGGTGAGGTTTGATCTTTGCTTCAACTTTTCTAAGGAGCCGGGGAGGGGCCCCTCCCATCAGGAAGAGAACTATTCTGCCTTGATACTGTGTTTTTTTCCCATTTGTTTCTGTCAGCAGATCATAACCCCCCTATGTCTGCAGTCTCTGACCCTCTCTTGTATCATGTCTGCAGTCTCTGACCCTCTCTTGTATCATGTCCGCAGTCTCTGACCCTCTCTTGTATCATGTCCGCAGTCTCTGACCCTCTCTTGTATCATGTCCGCAGTCTCTGACCATCTCCTGTAGTAGGTCTGTAGTCTCTGACCATCTCCTGTATCATGTCTGCAGTCGCTGACCATCTCCTGTAGTAGGTCTGCAGTCTCTGACCATCTTGTGTATCATGTCTGCAGTCTCTGGAGGGCTGTCAGTGCCTGAAGAGGTGGTACTGGGAGCAGTAGCCACAGGGACAGCTAGCACTGGAAATCTTTTTGCTACACCATAGGGGCCTGCGGTCCCTGCCTGTAAAAGGCATCTGCTTTAGGCCTGGCTGAGCCAGTGTCAGGCCTACCAAATCAGTGTTAGCTAGTCTGGAGAGTGAAAGAAAGAAAGCGATGTGCAGGAGGAGAGAGGAGTGATGATCTGAAAGGAAGTGATGTGCGGGAGGAAAAGAGGAGTGTGTATACTGTGATGTATATAGAAGTCCCAACTTTGACCTTGATTATCTGGGCATCTCATAAGTTCCCCATCCCTATCCAAGTTTATTTCCCCTCAATAACAATACAAAAACAAGTGCAAGGAGTTTCATGTCTATGGAAGCTGGAAATCGTGTGCCTGTCTGGGCAGGGTGACAGATGGACCACAATACTCAGCAGCTCCTACGGGGCTACCGCTACACTTGTGACAATTGTTGTTTTTCATACCTGTTTATGATGTCGGGTTTGTCTTTGAAATACAATTTTTTTGCTCTATAACTTAGTGAATTTTGCAATGTTTGTGTATCACATGGGATGTCTAATTACCTTAGGGTGTCAGAGAATGCCTCCACGCCAAATTTAGATATAGTGTAACCACCTGGAACGAGTGCCACCCTGCCAAGGATGCTGGAAACATTAACAATTCGTCCACTGGCTCGTCTGATAAGGGGTAGTAACGTAAGAGTTACATCAATCATTCCGAGTAAATTCACTTTCAAAGGTTTTAAAAAGTCATCATTTTTCAGCCAACCAATTGGAGCAACTGGACCACTAATGCCAGCATTATTCACCAGTCCCCAGAGTCCTGGAAAAATATTTTGGACAAGATAAAGAACAGTAAGAAAAAAATAATAATAATAATAATTATAGGTAATGGCAGTAACAGTCATTTATGAATTGGCAAGTATATATTCTCATAAGAAAAAAAATTGTGTCAACAAAACATAGAAGAGTGACAGCAAAAAAAGACCAGAGTCCATTGAGTCTTTTTTTATGTTTTTGTTTGTCCCCCCGCCCCATTTTCTTTAACCTGTGTGTCCATATTAAAATCACTCTCTCCACTGGAAGGCTGTTTTCTTCTAGGCCTGGTCAGGTCTTCTTGATTGATTGTTCCTGCCTGTCTCTGGAAGAAGCTTCCAGAAGAAGAGTACGACAGTTAACCACTGGGCTATGAATCTTTACCTGACCTCAGCCAATCCCTGGGAGGCTCGCCCAGAAAGTATGTTTCACGGTCGCCCACCTGGCCCCCACCTCCCCTTGGCCATTGCATCCCGTGTTGCCCGCACGCAGACCACATAACCTCTGCGCTTGGTGCCAGGGAGCTGCCTCCTACTGAGGGCTTCATCGCCCCCTCCCAGCCAAGAACTGAGTAGTAGACATGTGTGGTCTGTTTAGGTCCGAATTGAAAATTATTAGAATTTCCGAATTTCTGAACGGTCCGAATTTTTTTTGTTATTTTGGATTCATTTAAATTCGGTACTATTGTAATTCGGAAATTCAGATACATCCGATTCAGATCATCCATTTAAATGAATCCAAAATAACAAAAAAACCCATCTTTTCAAATTCGTATTCGCAAAGTTTTCAAATTTCGAATAATTTTCCAATTTCCAAAGAGAATAAAATAGAATAGAAAATAAAGGAATAGAATAGAAAAAAAAATAATAGCATAGAAAAGAATATAACAGAAAATAAAACAGAACAAAATAGAATAGAAAATAAAAGAACAGAATAGACTAGAATATAATAGAAACAAATAGAATAGAATAGAATAACATAGAATATAACCATCTTCTGAAATTCAAATTCTGAATACATTTGAATACATAAGAAAAGAATACAATAGAAAAGTATAGAATAGAAAAAAAGAATAGAATACAATAGACTATAATAGAATAGAAAGAAAGAATATAACCATTTTCCAAAATTCAAATAGAATCAATTCAAATGTGAATAGAATATAAAAGAATGGAATAGAAAATAACAGAATAGTAAATAAAATAATACAATAGAATAGAATAAACAAATAGAAAAATAATATATAAAAAAAAATAGAATAGAAAGAATAATACCATTTCCCAAAATTCAAATAGAATCAATTCAAATTTGAATAGAATAGAAAATAATAGATTAGAATAGGAAGATGGTTATATTCATTCTATTCTAATCTGTTGTTTTTTTTTCTATTCTACTCTACACTATTCTTTTCTATTCTATTCAAATTTGAATTGATTCTATTTGAATTTTGGAAAATGGTTATATTATTTCTATTATAGTCTATTCCATTGTTTTTTTAATTCCATTATTTTCAATTTTATTCAAATTTAAGAAGATGGTTATAATCTAAGCCCAATTTTATTGCATAATGTGAAAGATGATGTAAATAGATACCTAACATGTCACGCCTCAAAATTGCACACGCTCATAGAATGGCGCCAAACTTCGGTACTTAAAAATCCCCATAGGCGACATTTTAAAATTTTTTACTGGTTACATGTTTTGAGTTATAGAGGAGGTCTAGGGCTAGATTTATTGCTCTCACTCTAACGTTCACGGTGATACTTCACATGTGTGATTTGAACAGCGTTTACATACAGTGGGGCAAAAAAGTATTTAGTCAGCCACCAATTGTGCAAGTTCTCCCTCTTAAAAAGATGAGAGAGGCCTGTAATTGTCATCATAGGTATACCTCAACTATGAGAGACAAAATGTGGAAACAAATACAGACAATCAAATTGTCTGATTTTTGAAAGAATTTATTTGCAAATTATGGGGGAAAATAAGTATTTGGTCAATATCAAAAGTTTATCTCAATACTCTGTTATATATCCTTTGTTGGCAATGACAGAGGTCAAACATTTTCTGTAAGTCTTCACAAGGTTGTCACACACTGTTGCTGGTATGTTGGCCCCTTCCTCCATGCAGATCTCCTCTAGAACAGTGATGTTTTGGGGTTGTCGCTGGGCAACACGGACTTTCATCTCCCTCCAAAGGTCTTCTATGGGGTTGAGATCTGGAGACTGGCTAGGCCACTCCAGGACCTTGAAATGCTTCTTACAAAGCCTTCGTTGCCCGGGCGGTGTGTTTGGGATCATTGTCATGCTGAAAGACCGAGCCACGTTTCATCTTCAATGCCCTTGCTGATGTGAGGAGGTTTGCACTCAAAATCTCATGATACATGGCCCCATTCATTATTTCATGTACATGGATCAGTCGTCCTGTTCCCTGTGCAGAGAAACAGCCCCAAAGCATGATGTTGCCACCCCCATGCTTCACAGTAGGTATGGTGTTCTTTGGTTGCAACCCAGCATTCTCTCTCCTCCAAACACGACGAGTTGTGTTTCTACCAAACAGTTCTACTTTGGTTTCATCTGACCATATGACATTCTCCCAATCCTCTTCTGGATCATCCAAATGCTCTCTAGCAAACCTCAGACGGGCCCGGACATGTACTGGCTTAAGCAGGGGGACACGTCTGGCACTGCAGGATCTGAGTCCCTGGCGGCGTAGTGTGTTACTGATGGTAGCAGGGACGATCCTGGCCGGGGTGCACCGCACCCCAGCGCTGTCATTTCTCTTCAGAAGAGGGGCGCCGAGCTAGAATCGCCGGCCGGCGTCTAGCTGTGAAGCAGAGTGACGTCACTCAGGGACGCCGCGGCCGCCCCAGCATTCAGGGTGCGCCGCGGCCGCCCCAGCATTCCTTGCACTCCGCCTCCGCGGCTAGTAAAGAAGCTCGGAGGTCCGCCCACCTCAGCCATCTTCAGACAGTGTGAGCGTGGCTAAGAAGAGGGAGCGGAGCCGGAGCGGCTGCAGCGGACTTGTGCTGGCTGGTTTGAAGAAGAGAGAAGAGAAGAGAAGAGGAACAGGAAGAAATCCTCCCGGAGAGAGTAGATCTGCGGCTGCCTGCCTCCCTGTCCCTGCACTGTCTGCACCAGGCGTCCAGGCCGGTCAAGGAAGTTGGAAGTAAGTAGTCTGTGCTGCCCATCAAACACAGCTACTGTTGTGCCCACAGCCCATCAAAAGCTGCCACTCTGCTCATCAAAAGCTGCCACTCTGCCCATTAAAGCTGCCACTCTGCCCCTTCAAAAGCTGCCACTCTGCCCATCAAAAGCTGCCACTGTGCCCATCAAAAGCTGCCACTCTGCCCATCAAAAGCTGCCACTGTGCCCATCAAAAGCTGCCACTCTGCCCATCAAAAGCTGCCACTCTGCCCATCAAAAGCTGCCACTGTTCCCATCAAAAGCTGCCACTGTGCCCATCAAAAACTGCCACTGTGCCCATTAAAAGCTGCCACTGTGCCCATCAAACACAGCCACTGTGCCCATCAGACACAGCCACTGTTGTGCCCATCTGCGGCTGTCACTGTGCCTATCAAACGCAGCCACTGTGCCATCAAACGCAGCCATTGTGCCCATCAAACGCAGCCACTGTGCCCATCAAAAGCTGCCACTCTGCCCATCAAAAGCTGCCACTCTGCCCATCAAAAGCTGCCACTCTGCCCGTCAAAAGCTGCCACTGTGCCCATCAAAAACTGCCGCTGTGCCAATCAAAAGCTGCCACTCTGCCCATCAAAGCTGCCACTGTGCCCATCAAAGCTGCCACTGTGCCCATCAAAAGCTGCCACTGTGCCCGTTAAAAACTGCCACTGTGCCCATCAAAAACTGCCACTCTGCCCATCAAAAGCTGCCACTGTGCCCATCAAAAGCTGCCACTGTGCCCATCAAAAACTGCCACTGTGCCCATCAAAAACTGCCATTGTGCCCATCAAAAGCTGCCACTCTGCCCATCAAAAGCTGCCACTCTGCCCATCAGACACAGCCACTGTTGTGCCCATCAAAAGCTGCCACTGTGCCCATCAAACGCAGCCACTGTGCCCATCAAACGCTGCCACTGTGCCCATCAAACGCAGCCACTGTACCATCAAACGCAGCCACTGTGCCCATCAAACGCAGCCACTGTGCCCATCAAAAGCAGCTACTGTGCCCATCAAACGTAGCCACTGTGCCCCACCTAAAAGCAGCCACTGTGCCCATCAAACGCTGCCACTGTGCCCATTAAATGCTGCCACTGTGCCCATCAAACGCTGCCACTGTGCCCATTAAAAGCAGCTACTGTGCCCCACCTAAAAGCAGCCACTGTGCCCATCAAACCCAGCCACTGTGCCTATTAAAAGCAGCTACTGTGCCCATCAAACGTAGCCACTGTGCCCATCAAACGCAGCCACTGTGCCCCGCCTAAAAGCAGACACTGTGCCCCCCTAAAAGCAGACACTGTGTCCATCAAACGCAGCCACTGTGCACATTAAAAGCAGCCACTGTGCCCATTAAAAGCAGCTACTGTGCCCATCAAACGCAGCCACTGTGCCCACCAAACGCAGCCACTGTGCCCATTAAAAGCAGCTACTGTGCCCATCAAACACAGCCACTGTGCCCATCAAACGCAGCCACTGTGCCCATCAAACGCAGCCAGTCTCTGACCATCTCTTGTATCATATCTGCAGTCTTTGACCATCTCCTGTAGTATGTTTGCTGTCTTTGATCATCTCTTGTACAATGTATTCAGGATCTAACCATCTCTTGTACAATGTATTCAGGCTCTAACCATCTCTTGTACAATGTATTCAGGCTCTAACCATCTCTTGTACAATGTATTCAGGCTCTGACCATCTCTTGTACAATGTATGCAGGCTCTGACCATCTTTTGTACTATGTATGGAGTCTTTGACCATCTCTTGTACTATGTATGCAGTCTCTGACCATCTCTTGTATCATAACTGCAGTCCCTAACCATCTCCTGTAGCATGTTTGCAGTCCCTGACCATTTCTTGTATCATGTCTGCAGTCTCTGACCATCTTCTGTAGTATGTCTGCAGTCTCTAACCATCTCTTGTATCATGTCTGCGGTCTATGACCATCTTCTGTAGTATGTCTGCAGTCTCTGACCATTTCTTGTATCATATCTGCAGCCTCTGACCATCTCTTGCATCATGTCTGCAGTCTATGACCATCTTCTGTAGTATGTCTGCAGTCTCTGACCATCTCTTGTACTATGTCTGCAGTCTCTCACCATCTCTTGTACTATACCTGCAGTCTCTGACCATTTCTTGTATCATATCTGCAGCCTCTGACCATCTCTTGTATCATATCTGCAGTGTATGACCATCTTCTGTAGTATGTCTGCAGTCTCTGACCAGCTCTTGTATCATGTCTGCTGTCTCTGACCATCTCTTGTATCATGTCTGCAGTCTGTGACCATCTTCTGTATTATGTCTGCAGTCTCTGACCATCTCTTGTACTATGTTTGCAGTCTCTGACCATCTCTTGTACTATGTCTGCAGTCTCTGACCATCTCTTGCATTATGTCTGCAGTCTCTGACCATCTTTTGCATTATGTCTGCAGTCTCTGACCATCTTTTGCATTATGTCTGCAGTCTCTGACCATCTCTTGTATTATGTCTGCAGTCTCTGACCATCTCTTGTACTATGTCTGCAGTCTCTGACCATCTCTTGTACTATGTTTACAGTCTCTGACCATCTCTTGTATCATAACTGCAGCCTCTGACCATCTTTTGTAGCATGTTTGCAGTCCCTGACTATTTCTTGTATCATGTTTGTAGTCACTGACCATTTCTTGTATCATGTCTGCAGTTTCTGACCATCTTATGTATGATGTCTGCAGTCTCTGACCATCTCTTGTACTATGTCTGCAGTCTCTGACCATCTCTTGTACTATGTCTGCAGCCTCTCACCATCTCTTGTACTATGCCTGCAGTCTCACCATTTCTAGTATCATATCTGTAGCCTCTGACCATCTCTTGTATCATGTCTGCAGTCTATGACCATCTTCTGTAGTATGTCTGCAGTCTCTGACCAGCTCTTTTATCATGTCTGCAGTCTCCGACCATCTCTTTTATCATGTCTGCAGTCTCTGACCATCTCTTGTATCATGTCTGCAGTCTTTGACCATCTTCTGTAGTATGTCTGCAGTCTCTGACCATCTCTTGTACTATGTTTGCAGTCTCTGACCATCTCTTGTACTATGTCTGCAGTCTCTGACCATCTCTTGTACTATGTCTGCAGTCTCTGATCATCTCTTGCATTATGTCTGCAGTCTCTGACCATCTTTTGTATTATGTCTGCAGTCTCTGACCATCTCTTGTATCATGTCTGCAGTCTTTGACCATCTTCTGTAGTATGTCTGCAGTCTCTGACCATCTCTTGTACTATGTTTGCAGTCTCTGACCATCTCTTGTACTATGTCTGCAGTCTCTGACCATCTCTTGTACTATGTCTGCAGTCTCTGACCATCTCATGTATCATGTCTGCAGTCTCTGACCATCTCTTGTATCATAACTGCAGCCTCTGACCATCTTCTGTAGCATGTTTGCAGTCTCTGACCATTTCTTGTATCATGTCTGCAGTCTCTGACCATCTTATGTATCATGTCTGCAGTCTCTGACCATCTCTTGTACTATGTCTGCAGTCTCTGACCATTTCTTGTATCATAACTGCAGTCTCTGACCATCCCCTGTAGTATGTTTGCAGTCTATCTTGTTCTCTTTATTGTTAAGAGATCATGGGAGGATCCCAGGTTAACAAAGACTCCTTAGGGGAGCATATCTGTGTTTGAGTCATTGCCATAGAAACATCTGCAAAGGGGAGGAGTTAGTAAGATGACCACGCCCCCGTGGGGGCGCCCAAAATATTTCTGCACCCAGGCGTCTGTGACCCTAGGATCGGCCCTGGATGGTAGCCTTTGTTACGTTGGTCCCAGCTCTCTGCTATTTCCTTCTGTGAATTGACTATAATGCCTTCTTATGTGGCATTCAATAGACATGTGCAATTCATTTCGGTCAGAATACAAATTTGGACAAATATTATGGTTATTCAGGGGGAGTTCGGATGTATCCGAATCAACCAAATAAATAGTAACAAATTTCATTGAAATTCTTTAAAATTAATTTTGTTTATTCGTTTTCTAACGAATTCCAAATTTTCAAAGAGATTCGAATTCAGATCGGTCGAAAAATAATCAACCGATTTGAATTCTGTGTGAAAGATAGCTGGTTGTTAGGCAGCAGGTCGGGAAGCCGGCCGCCACGTCGTCCTTAACAACCGATGATTCATCAACTGTCAGCTGGCTTCCCCACTGACAGCTGAAATGTAAACAAAGCAATGCCGGCAATAGAAAATTATAAAAAAAAAAAAAAAAAAAAAAAAAAACAGCGTGCCCCCCCAATCCATACCAGGCCCTTCAAATCTGGTATGGATTCTAAGGGGAACCCCTTAGGGGTGGGATCCCTCCAAAATCCATACCAGACCCTTAACTGAGCATGCAGCCCGGCAGGCGAGGAAAGGGGGAAGGGGACAGGCGAGCCCCCCTCCTTCCTGAACCATACCAGGCCACATGCCCTCAACATGGGGGGAGGTGCTATGGGGCGGGAGGGGCTCTGTGCCCCCCACCCCAAAGCACCTTGTCCCTGTGTTGATGGGGACAAGGGCCTCTTCCCCACAACCCTGGGCTGTGGTTGTGGGGATCTGCGGGCAGGGAGATTATTGGAATTTTGAAGTCCCCTATAACAAGGGGGCCCCCAGATCCTGCCCTCCTATGTAAATGAGTGTGGGGTAAATTAGAAAAGTGTAAAAAGTGATGATAGACAGTACATGAGTTTTTGACAATTCCTTTATTAAAAAATAAAAAAACAATGTCCCCTGATGTAGATCCATTGTCAATCAGGACATCCTCCACCACCGCCGGACCCGAAAAAAGAAAAAAAAACCTCTGCCTCGTTGAACGTTCCCCGCCGATTGCCTGCTCCTCCGTCTGACATTTCTTAAATAGGTAAGGGGCGGAGTCACCTGAAGACGTCAGCAGGTGACCCTGCCCCCTTATGACATCATCGACCTGGTCGGTGACATCACAAGAAGGGGGGTCACCCACTGACTTCATCGGGTGACTCCACCCCTTAGCTATTTAACAAATGTCAGATGGAGGAGCAGGCATTTGGCGGGAGCGTTCGACAAGGCTGGAGGTTTTGCAGAGCCCCCGCCCCAAAGCCTCCCTCATGTTGAGGGCATGTGGCCTGGTATGGTTTGGGGGGGCATTTACTCGCCCCCCCTTTCCTGGTCTGCCGAGCTGCATGCTTGGATTGTTTATGTAGCACCCTGATGTTTAGACAGGGTGGCTATTAAATTTATCTGCCAAGTGATAGTTGCTTTGGCCAATTGATAGGAGGTCAATTGATTTCACCGTAATTCTGGAATTGTTGCACTTCTCTCCTCTGTCACTAGAAGGCCTGGGTATCTGGTGGCATTAGATAAGCCAAGGGCATTGCAAGGACAGATTAGGAATGAATGGGGTGTCTCAGCCAATGGGCAGGGATTTTCTTGGGTCCCTTGGTCTGCTGGGAGAGCCTATTTATTGGGGTGGAGTCAGGTGATCGGGGTTCTGTGCCACCTGGACGGCTGTCTGGGTGGACGTGTGTTGTATTGCCCCGGGCTGCTAGGCCATAAATCTAGGGGTTATCCTGGGACATCTGGCTGCTGGGCTGTCTGAGGGCCTATCCAGAAGCAAGAGAGCAGCATAGGGCTGGGACTGCGGCCTGCAGTCCATCCAGAAGTAACGGTTCCGTTGGCCGGGGGAACCAGTTGCCGTCAGAGGTGGAACGAAAGCTGTCACCACTAAGAGACAAATCCACCTTACTGCCGGATACCACTGTGAGTAAGCTGAGACCAGTACCAGAGCAGACTTCTCGCCAGTCAGGGATGGTGAAGAAGTAGGAAAGCTTCAGCAAGTGCCAAGTCAGGGACCCAGCGGGACAGCAGAGGTGACACTTGTGGAGTGCCAAGCCAGGGACCTAACGCGTCAACATAGGTGAAGCTTGAAGAGTATCTGAGTGCCAAGCCAGGGACCCAGCGGTGAAGCGGGGTCCACTTGAGGAAGATACTGAGTGCTAGATTGGAAGAGCTCAGGGGAATCCAGTGGCAGTGGATCAGTAAGTCTAGTGAAAGACTGAGAGCTAAGTGGAAGTGAAGTTCTACAATAGGAAATTGTAGACGAAGTGAAAGAGTTCATTGCAACCTTTGTTAGAAACTGTTACAAGACTGTTGCCATAGGAGACAGCATTCCTACTCATGCAGATGTGGTGTCTGGCTAGATACCTTCCCCTGCATGGCTGTCTGCCTATAGAAGTCTCAGAGTCTGCCAATTAACATTGCATCTACGTAACGGTGTCCTGGCCCCAACCCTCTCTCCCACAGTTCTGTTTAAGAGACAATAAATCTCTATGCATTCAAGAAGTGTCTGGCGCCCTTCAATCTACCTTGCATTACACCCACCATGCCTTGTAACCCACTCTACACAGAAGGATGTCAGCTGTCCCTAATTCTGGAGGTCACCATTAGGCCTCAGGGGTCTGGGACTTTGCTACATTTACTATTCACCTGTCCGTGGGGAAGCCCGCTAACAGCTGATGAGTTATCAGTTGTTAAGGACACGGCGGCTGGTTTCCTGGCCCACTGCTTAACAATCAGCTTTTTTTAATACAGAATTCAATTTGGTCGATCATTTTTCGACTGATCTGAAACTAAATTAAATGAAAAGAAAATGAATTCCGAGGATTCTAAAACGTATCAATGAAGCAAAATTAGTAACATAACAAATAATCCGAAACAAAACTAAACAAATTATTCCATTCTGCACATGTCTAGTATTTAACCACTTCAGCCCCGGAAGAATTGGCTGCTCAATGACCAGGCCATTTTTTGTGATACGGCACTGCATCGCTTTAACTGACAATTGCGCGTTCGTGTGGCGCTGTACCCAAACAAAACTGATGTCCTTTTTCTCCCACAAATAGAGCTTTCTTTTGGTGGTATTTGATAATCCCTGCAGTTTTTATTTTTTGCGCTATAAACACAAAAAGAGCGACAATTTTGAAAAAGACACAATATTTTGTACTTTTTGCTGTAATAAATAGCCCCATTTTTTTTTTTTTTTTTAAAGAAGCATATTTTTTCCTCAGTTTAGGCCGATATGTATTCTTCTATATATTTTTGGTAATAAAAATAGCAAAAAGCATTTATCGATTGGTTTGCACAAAAGTTATAGCGTCTACAAAATAGGGGATAGATTTATGGCATTTTTATTATTTTTTTTTTCTAGTAATGGCGGCGATCTGCGATTTTTATCGAGACTGCGACATTATGGCAGACACATCGGACACTTTTGACACATTTTTGGGTCGATTGACAATTATACAGCGATCAGTGCTATAAAAATGCACTGATTACGGTATAAATGTCACTGTCAGGGAAGGGGTTAACACTAGAGGGCGATCAAGGGGTTAACTGGGTTCCCTAGGTGTGTGTTCTAACTGTGGTGGGGGAGGGCGCCTGCTATCCCGCTTAAAGGGACCAACATACAGCTATGACAGTTTGCGGGATCGTGCCAACCTGCCGCAGTATAATGGCGGTGGCTGGTCAGCAAGTGGTTAACAAGTGTTTTTGGTGTTTCTGCTAAATACCGCATAGGAGCAATAGTAATGTAGCTAAGTCCCGGGGCCACTGAGGCCTAATGATGACCTCCAGGGTTAAGGATAGCTGACATCCTTCTGTGTAGAGTGTGTTACAAGGAGTGGGTGTAATGCAAGGTAGATTGATGGGTGTCAGACACTTCTTGAATGCAAAGAGATTTTTTGTCTCTTATACAGAACTGTGGGAGAGAGGGTTGGGGCCAGGACACCCTTAAGTAGATGCAATGTTAATTGGCAGACTCTGAGACTTCTATAGGCAGAAAGCCATGCAGGGAAAGGTATCTAGTCAGACACCACATCTGCATGAGTAGGAATGCTGTCTCCTATGGCAACAGTCTTGTAACAGTTTCTAACAAAGATTGCAATGAACTCTTTCACTTCTTCTACAATCTCCTACTTCATTCCACTGAGCTCCCAGTCTTTCACTTGACTAATAGATCCACTGGCCACTAGATCTTCTGAGCTCTTCAAATACACTCACTCGGTATTTTCCTCAAGAGTCACCTCCACGTCCCTGCTGGGTCCCTAGCTTGGCACTCACAGATGCTCCTGAAGCGTCATCCCACTGGCATGCTTGGTCCCTGGCTTGGCACACAATAATGCTCTGCAAGCGTCACCTCCACTGGCTGGGTCCCTGGCTTGGCACCTGCTGAAGTTTCCCAATTCTTCACTGTCCTCGGCTGGTGAGAATACTGGTCAGGTACTTGCTTCAGCTACTCTCAGTGGTCTCTGGTAGCGAGGTGGATGGTCCGTTAGTGGCGACAGCTTCCCTTCTACCTCCGACCACTGCTGGTTCTCCAGCCGGCAGAACCGTTGCTTCTGGTTGGACTGCAAGCAGCAGTCCCAACCCTACGCTGCTCTCTTACTTCTGGATAGGCCTTCAGACAGTCCAGCAGCCAGATGTCCCTGGGATAGGCCCAAGGCTTATGGCCTAGCAGCCCGGGGCATTACAACACACGTCCACCCAGGCAGCCGTCCGGGTGGCACAGAACCTCGATCACCTGACTCCACCCAAATAAATAGGCTGTCCCAGCAGGCCAAGGGACCCAAGAAAATCCCTGCCCATTGGCTAAGACAGCCCATTCATTCCTAATCTGTCCTTGCAATGCCCTTGTCTTATCTAATGCCACCAGATACCCAGCCATCTAGTGACAGAAGAGAGAAGTGCAGTAATTCCAGAATGGGGGTGAAATCAATTGATCTCCTATCAACTAGCCAAGGCAACTATCACTTGGCAAATATATTTGATAGCAACCCTGCCCAAACACCGTAAATTTACATTTTCATTTAGTGAATTGTGCACAGTATTCTAAATGAGGTCTAACTAAAGATCTATGTAGGGGAATCAAAACCTCCTTTTTCCTACTGGTAATAACTCTAGCGATGAGCCCCAAAATTGTATTAGCTTTTCCCGCTGTCAGACAACACTAGTTGCTCATTTTGCATTCATCTGAAATAAGTATCCTCAAATCTTTTTCCTTTGTAATTCTGGCCAACGTTGTACTCTATCAGAGAATTCTTGTTTCTGTATTAGTGCACTAATACATCTACAATCGCCTTAAGCATTGTTCCCCAAGTAAATTTTAAAATTTAGAAAAGATTAAAACTGCAATTTCCACTGCTTTGACCAGTCTTCTAGTAAAGCCAAACCATATTTCAAATAAAAACACCACCAGGAACATAAATGCAAAATACACATACCCACCACTTACGTATCACTTATATATAGATTAAATAGAACAGGACTAGGGATGAGCTTCACGTTCGAGTCGAACCCATGTTCGAATCGAACATCGTCTGTTCGCCCGTTCGCCGAATTGTGAACGATATGGGCCGTTCGCGCCAAATTCGTGTGGCGCGTCACGGCCCATAATTCACGGCGGCATCGCAGTGCATTGCTGGCTGATGATTGGCCAAGCATGCACTATGACCCGCATGCTTGGCCAATCACAGCGCCGTCTGAACAGAGAGCCATAATTGGCCAAAGCCAAGGAGGCTTTGGCCAATTATGGCTCAGGGGATTTAGTACACGCCCCACACTATATAAGGCGCCTGCACAGCGGCCCTGTGTAGTGTGTGTTCCAGCATTCATAGATAAAGAGAGACAGACAGTGTCATTTGATTTGAGTTAGATAGATTAGGCAGAACAGTCAGTCAGTTAGCTGCACTTACAGTGTATTGTGTATATATATGCATCCCAGGTGTTGCATATATATATATATATATACACTGTATTCAGTTTAGCTAGATCCGTTCCTGTTATCTACTTACTGACAGGCAGGCTTGTCTTGTTACAGTATTTACAGCTACCTGAAGAAAATTGCTGGTGTTATTTTGATCCTATTAGTACCACAGTCAGGCAGCTAGACTATTTACAGTTAGTGCAGTGCGTCCTGCTCACAGTGTTCAGCTAAAACTACAAGTTAGTGGGGTGCGTCCTGCTCACAGTGTTCAGCTAAACCTACAAGTTAGTGGGGTGCGTCCTGCTCACAGTGTTCAGCTAAACCTACAAGTTAGTGTGGGGCGTCCACCTCACAGTGTTCATCTAAATCTACAAGTTAGTGCGGTGCGTCCTGCTTACAGTGTTCAGCTAAAACTACAAGTTAGTGTGGTGCGTCCACCTCACAGTGTTCAGCTAAACCTAGAAGTTAGTGCGGTGCGTCCTGCTCACAGTGTTCAGCTAAACCTACAAGTTAGTGTAGTGAGACCTCTGCACAGTGTTCATCTAAAGCTACAAGTTAGTGCAGTGCATCCTGCTCACAGTGTTCAGCTAAAACTACAAGTTAGTGTGGTGCGTCCACCTCACAGTGTTCAGCTAAACCTACAAGTTAGTGCGGTGCGTCCTGCTCACAGTGTTCAGCTAAAACTACAAGTTAGTGTGGTGCGTCCACCTCACAGTGTTCAGCTAAACCTACAAGTTAGTGCGGTGCGTCCTGCTCACAGTGTTCAGCTAAAACTACAAGTTAGTGCAGTGCGTCCTGCTCACAGTGTTCAGCTAAAACTACAAGTTAGTGTGGTGCATCCACCTCACAGTGTTCAGCTAAAACTACAAGTTAGTGCTGTGCGTCCTGCTCACAGTGTTCAGCTAAAACTACAAGTTAGTGTGGTGCGTCCACCTCACAGTGTTCAGCTAAACCTAGAAGTTAGTGCGGTGCGTCCTGCTCACAGTGTTCAGCTAAACCTACAAGTTAGTGTAGTGAGACATCTGCACAGTTTTCATCTAAAGCTACAAGTTAGTGCAGTGCATCCTGCTCACAGTGTTCAGCTAAAACTACAAGTTGGTGTGGTGCGTCCACCTCACAGTGTTCAGCTAAACCTACAAGTTAGTGCGGTGCGTCCTGCTCACAGTGTTCAGCTAAAACTACAAGTTAGTGTGGTGCGTCCTGCTCACAGTGTTCAGCTAAAACTACAAGTTAGTGCAGTGCGTCCTGCTCACAGTGTTCAGCTAAAACTACAAGTTAGTGTGGTGCGTCCACCTCACAGTGTTCAGCTAAAACTACAAGTTAGTGCTGTGCGTCCTGCTCACAGTGTTCAGCTAAACCTACAAGTTAGTGTAGTGAGACCTCTGCACAGTGTTCATCTAAAGCTACAAGTTAGTGCAGTGCGTCCTGCTCACAGTGTTCAGCTAGATCCGTTCCTGTTATTTTCTTACTGACAGGCAGGCTTGTCTTGTTACAGTATTTACAGCTACCTGAAGAAAATTGCTGGTGTTCTTTTGATCCTATTAGTACCACAGTCAGGCAGCTAGACTATTTACAGTTAGTGCAGTGCGTCCTGCTCACAGTGTTCAGCTAAAACTACAAGTTAGTGGGGTGCGTCCTGCTCACAGTGTTCAGCTAAACCTACAAGTTAGTGCGGTGCGTCCACCTCACAGTGTTCAGCTAAAACTACAAGTTAGTGCGGTGCGTCCTGCTCACAGTGTTCAGCTAAAACTACAAGTTAGTGTGGTGCGTCCTCCTCACAGTGTCCAGCTAAACCTACAAGTTATTTTTTTGCGAGCTCTGCACAGTGTTCAGCTAAAGCTACCTGTAGAAGGTTGGTGGTGTTTTCCTGATCCTATCACTACCGCAGGCAGCTAAAAAAGCTACAAGTTAGTTTTTTGCGAGCTCTGCACAGTGTTCAGCTAAAGCTACCTGTAGAAGGTTGGTGGTGTTCTCATACTACAGGCAGGCAGTTGATTTTGCTAGCTGCAGTATCAGTACATATATATATATATATATATATATATATATCCCAGCTTAGTGCAGCTACAGGCCGTTAGTATGTCTGGAAGGCCAAGAAGGAGAGGCAGACAGTCACAAGCCAATAAGAGAGGGCAAGCAGGCTCTGTGTCTAGTGCTGGTCGTGGAGACGGTGCATCATCATCAGCACGTGGCCGTGGGATACGCTTGGCCTTTTTTTCGGCAGCTGGCCGTGTTGAGCCGCAACAACCAACCGCATGGCCAAGCCGTCCTCATCCTCCTCATCCTCTCTCACCCATGCCCAGGGTACTTTGTCAGGCAAAGCAGCGGCCTCTTCCCTTGGCTCAATGTCATCAGTGACTCCTTCCCTAGCCCCACCATGTCCTCCTGAGGAGTCCCTCGAACTGTTTGACCACAGTGTTGGGTACATGCTCCAGGAGGATGCCCAGCGTTTGGAAGGCTCTGATGATGATATTGAGCTCGATGAAGGCAGTTACGTGAGTACGGACAGAGGGGGTGCCCAAGAAGGACAGCAATCTGGCAGTCATGCTCCCCCTGCTGCAGCATACTGCCAGGTTTGCTCCAGTGATGAGGAGGGAGGGGATGATGAAGTCACTGACTCAACGTGGGTGCCTGATAGGAGAGAGGAGGAGGAGGCGGAATATCACCAACGAGGCAGGATGCCCTCCAGGGGCCAGCCTAAGGGCAGCACCTTGACTGCATCACACCCCAAAGCTCCACATGTGCAGGGCGCTGCAGTCTCTGCGCGTTATTCAAAAAGTTCTTTGGTGTGGGCCTTTTTTGAGACGAGTGCATCAGATCGCACCGCTGCTATTTGCAACATATGTCTCGAGCGTATCTCGCGTGGCCAAAACATCTCTCGCTTGGGTACCACATGCTTGACCAGACATATGTTGACCTGCCATGCAGTTCGTTGGCAAGCGTATCTAAAAGACCCACACCAAAGAACAAAGAGGACCTCTCCTTGCTCCTCATCAGCTGAGATCTCCAACCCCACTATACCTTCAGTCCTCTCTGAGACCTGCACTGAGAGGAATGAAGGTGTAGAATTAGGTGTGTCACAGCCAAGTACTTGTGGGCAATCTGCTTTTGGTACACCGACGTCAGATTGTACCAGGCAAATTTATCTGCCCCAGCTGCTGCACCGCCGAAAGAAGTTTGCTCCCAGCCATCCACATGCCCAGCGGTTGAATGCTAGCTTGGCAAAATTGCTAGCACTTCAACTGCTGCCTTTTCAGTTGGCAGACTCTGCCCCCTTCCGTGAGTTTGTGGAATGTGCAGTTCCTCAGTGGCAGGTACCCAAACGCCACTTTTTCTCACGGAAGGCGATTCCGGCTCTCTACCGGCATGTGGAAGGCAATGTCCATGCCTCGCTGGACAGGGCGGTCAGCGGTAAGGTGCATATTACCGCTGACTCATGGTCCAGCAGGCATGGACAGGGACGTTACCTAAGTTTCACGGCGCATTAGGTGACTCTGCTGGCAGCTGGGAAGGATGCAGGACAAGGTGCAGTAGTGTTGGAAGTTGTTCCGCCACCACGCCTCCAAAATGCTAATGATTGTGACACACCTCTCTCCTCCACCCCCTCCTCTTCTTCTTCCTCCATGGCCTCTTCCTGTGCTTTGTTCTCGGAACCAGTGGTGCTCCGTAGCCGTTCAAGGGGCTACGCAAGTACGCAGGCCAAAAGATGCCATGCGGTGCTTGAGCTGGTGTGCTTGGGGGACAGGAGCCACACTGGGGCAGAGGTTCTGTCAGCTCTGCAGGGGCAGGTTCAGAGGTGGTTGACGCCACACCAACTTAAGGCAGGAATGGTGGTTTGCGACAATGGCACCAACCTCCTCTCTGCCCTCCGACAGGGACAAATGACCCATGTGCCCTGTTTGGCTCACGTCCTTAACTTGGTGGTGCAGCGGTTCTTGGGCGGGTACCCAGGCTTACAGGATGTCCTGAGGCAGGCCAGGAAAGTCTGTGTGCATTTCCGCCAGTCATATAATGCCAGTGCTCGGCTGACGGACCTCCAAAAGGAGTTTAACCTGCCCAAGAACCGCCTAATCTGTGACATGCCCACCAAGTGGAACTCAACGTTGGCCATGCTGCAGCGGCTGCACATGCAGCAGAGGGCCATCAAGGGTCAGGGGAGCTTGGTTTTTTTTCCCAACGCCAGTGAGCCATGATCAGGAATGCATGCACTGTCCTGTCACCATTTGAGGAGGCCACGAGGATGGTGAGCAGTGACAGTGCATGCATCAGTGACACTGTCCCCCTTGTCCACCTGTTGGAGCACACGCTGCGTGGAATAATGGACAGGGCACTTGAGGCAGAACAGAGGCAGGAAGAGGAGGACTTCCTTAGCTCTCAAGGCCCCCTTTATCAAGACAGTGTTCCTGCGTGCCCGCCGATCACACGGGAAGAGGAGGAGGAAGATTGTGTCAGTATGGAGGTGGAGCCTGGCACTCAGCATCAGCAGCAGTCTTTAAGGGATCAGTCCTAAGAAACACATGGACTTGTACATGGCTGGGAGGAGGTGGCTGCGAACCATGTCGTCCTTAGTGACCGAGGACTCCGGACCGAATGCCTCAGCAAACCTACGCTGCATGGCCTCCCTGATCCTGCAAAGCCTGCGTAAGGATTCTCGTTTTCGTGGTATCAAGGAGAAGGACCAAAACTGGCTGGCAACCCTCCTTGATCCACGTTAAAAGGGTAAGGTTGCGGACCTTATCTTGCCATCGCAGAGGGAGCAGAGGAGGAAACATCTTCGGGAGGCCTTGCAGAAAGGTCTGTGCAACGCGTTCCCAGAGACTGGGAGGTTACAAACTCCTGTTTCTGGACAACGTGTTGCTGAGGCTTCGGTCAGTCAAAGAAGGAGCGGTGGAGAAGGTGGCCGTCTGACCGATGCGTTCAGACAATTTTTTGGTCTGCAGCCCCAAGGTATGATCGGTTCCAGCAACCATTGCCAGCATCTGTTTTACATGGTGCAGGAATACCTAGGGGCAAGATCTGACTTGGACACCTTTCCCACCGAAAATCCTCTGGGTTACTGGGTCTTGAGGATGGATCACTGGCCAGAGGTTGCGCAGTATGCAATTGAGCTACTGGCCTGTCCTGCATCCAGCGTTCTTTCGGAACGCACATTCAGTGCTGCTGGAGGCTTTGTAACCGATCACAGGGTGCGTCTGTCCACCGACTCGGTCGATCGACTGACCTTCATAAAAATGAATCAGTCTTTGATCACCACCAGCTACCAAGCACCTGATGCTGATGTAACCGAATAATTTTTTTTGAAATCTCTGATCCCTTCAAAGACTGCCTATGCTGATGCTGAGTGACTATCCCTGAGTAATTATCCTCTTCCTCCTCAATCATCACGCTGATAGCTTGTAAGAACATTTTTGGTTCTGGGCGCCACCACCAGTGCCTAAGGCCCAATTTTTCAGCCCCTGTTTAACAGGGGCGTGTAATTACAATTTTTGATGCAATAATTTGCAGCAGGGCTCGTTTCTGCGTTACAACTAGAGTATCTGTGAGGGGTTGCAGTGTTGTGGCACCAGTGCTAAGGCCCAATTTTTCAGCCCCTGTTTAACAGGGGCCTGTAATTACAATTTTTGATGCAATACTTTGCAGCAGGGCTCATTTCTGCGTTCCTACTAGAGTATCTGTGAGGGGTTGGAGTGTTGTGGCACCAGCACCAGTGCCTAAGGCCTAATTTTGCAGCCACTGTTCAACAGGGGCATGTAATTACAATTCTTGATCTAATATTTCACAGCAGGGCCCATTTCTGCACCCACCAAGAGCGAGTGAGGACTTGCAGTGTTGTGGCACCAGCACCACCACCACCAAAGGTCCAATTTTTCAGCCCTTGTTCAACAGGGGCATGTAATTACAATTCTTGATCTAATATTTCACAGCAGGGCCCATTTCTGCACCCACCAAGAGCGAGTGAGGACTTACAGTGTTGTGGCATCAGCACCACCACCACCCAAGGCCCAATTTTTCTGCCCTTGTTCAACAGGGGCATGTAATTACAATTCTTGATCTAATATTTCACAGCAGGGCCCATTTCTGCACCCACCAAGAGCGAGTGAGGACTTACAGTGTTGTGGCACCACCACCACCAAAGGCCCAATTTTTCTGCCCTTGTTCAACAGGGGCATGGAATTACAATTCTTGAGCTAATATTTCACAGCAGGGCCCTGTGAGGGCTTACAGTGTTGTGGCCACAACAACACCTAAGGCCCAAATTTCTGCTGAGTATATAGGGCAGGCCCCTACTTTCAAACATCTAACTTACAAACGACTCCTACTTGCAAACGGAAGAAGACAACAGGAAGTGAGATGAAATCTACCCCTAGGAAGGGAAATTCTCTCCTGTAAGAGTTAATATGGGAAAAACATTTCTCCTTTCCACTGATCCTTTCCAATCCTTGTTCCACAAAAAACCCCAAATTTTCCAAAAACATTTGTCATTGGGAAAAAAAGTGAGGTGAAATCTTCTGAAGAGGAAGAAAGACAGCAAAACAAATGTCACAGGGGTGATAACCCTTCCCTATGTTTTCCAAAAAGCTTAAAAAAGATTTTTTGGCTGGAGCTAAACACGTTAAAAATGTACCCGTTAAAAATTACAAACAGATTCTACTTAACAACAAACCTACAGTCCCTGTCTTGTTTGCACCGCCTGTATACTGCTGTTCAGAGTATATAGGGCCTGGTGGCCCCACACCTTTCCTTATTTTAATTTGGGTGCGGGGTTCCCCTTAATATCCATACAAGACCCAAAGGGCCTGGTAATAGACTGGGGGTACCCATGCCGTTTGTCTCACTGATTTTCATCCATATTGCCAGGACCCGACATTACATTAAACCCGCAAGCAGTTTTAAATGAGATTTTTTCCTTTAAAAATGACATTTTGTGCAGGGACTGTTCTAAACACGGGAAATACGCGCCACTTTACAGGCATACTATAGACACACCCCAGGTACGATATTTAAAGGAATATTTCACTTTTTTTTTTTTTTTACTTTAAGCATCATTAAAATCACTGCTCCCGTTTTTAAAAGTTTTTATTGCATTGATACATGTCCCCTGGGGTAGGACCCGGGTCCCCAAACCCTTTTTAGGACAATACCATGCAAATTGGCCTTTAAAATGAGCACTTTTGATTTTGAACGTTCGAGTCCCATAGACGTCAATGGGGTTCTAACGTTCGTGCGAATTTTCGGTCCGTTCGCAGGTTCTGGTGCGAACCGAACCGGGGGGTGTTCAGCTCATCCCTAAACAGGACCTACTGTAGCATAGAGCCTTGTGGTGCATCACTACTGACATTTCAGTACATGAACCCCATTTACAACCAAACACTATTTTTTAATACCTGGATAGTACTTATTTTGCTGAGAGAGAGGACCTTTATTATGCACCTCAGTTTGTTGGAGAGCAATTAACTTGACACCCAGATAGACAATTCCTAACTTAGATGTGTGTTAGAAATTATAAAGCTGATTTATTCACTTTAAAGACAAGCTTTGGACGTTTCTGAAAAAAAAAAGAAAATTAAAAGTCAGCAGCTACAAATACTGTAGTTGCTGACTTTTAACAAAAAGACGCTTACCAGCCCAGGGATCCAGTGCTGTCTGTACCTGGACCTATTCTTTGCCAGTCTTTGGGTCCCCAGCGCTGTCATCTTGGATGTGGGAAGCTGGCTGTGGCTTCCTGGTGTTTCACAGCTGGCTCCCCGCTGTTAATGCACGATATGCATTGCGCTTTTGGAATGGTTGGAATGGTGTCGCAGCCTCCTGGGACCTGCGATGTGTCCCAGGAGGTTGGTGGGGTGGGGGGAATTTGAGTGGGGCTTACCATAAAAAAACAGACGAGAATGTGTAAAAATATACCTTTTTTCTCCTATGTAACCTGTATAGGCATGCCAACCAGTATAACAAAAAACTTGGCTGGATAGGTAGCCAGACAGGTAGGACCCTGCAACTAGAATGTTGGCAGGAAAGATTTGTGTAAAACAACAAACACCTGATGGTTCCTGTTGATCCAAACACATAAAACGGAGGCTCCGGGTATGTTGCTCTTCATTTTTTTTTTCCTGTTATAATGGTGAATGTGTTCCCTTTTTCTAGGTTGGAGGAGACTTCTTTCTCAGTGCTGCCCTTGAAGATGACTTGAGGAAAAAAACAAACAGTCTACAATGAGGAGGAGGGTTGGTGGAACTTTACATTATAGGTGAAGTTCTGCTGTAATTATCCAATCATGTAAAAAGCAAAATTCCTGTTTAATTTACATTATTGGGTAATTGAAAAGAATCTTCATACAGCATACTGTGTGAAGATTCTTAGCTTCTTTAGTAAATCATCCTCTATATATCCAATATCTTAACAATTAAAAAACAAAAATAAAGTGATACTAAAGTCTTTTTTTTAAATAACAAATATGGTATACTTACTTGCTCTGTGAAGTGGTTTTGCACAGAGCAGCCCAGATCCTCCTCTTCTCGGGTCCTTCCCTGGTGCTTCTGGCCCCTCCCTCCTGCTGAGTGCCCCCACAGCAAGCAGTTTGCTATGGGGGCACTTGAGCCGACCATTCAGACACAGAGCCAAAGCTCAGACATGCCCCCTCTCTCTCCTCATTGGCTCACTGACTTTGACAGCAGCGGCCGCCAATGGCAGGGAGAGCCCCAGTCGAGGTTCTTGTGCAACATCACCGGATCAAGATGGGGCTCAGGTAAGTATGAGGGTGGCTTCTGCACACTGAAGGTTTTTTAATCTTAATGCATAGAATGCATTAGGATAAAACAACTTTCTCCCTTTAGAACCACTTTAATATTTAAATATCTAGTCTAAGAGTTTTCCAAGCCCCTGCACTGTGCCAAGGTCGTATCCTGTAAGTTTGGTTTGCATATCAGTTAAAGGGGTTGTAAAGGTAAAAATTTTTTCACCTTAATGCATTCTATGCATTAAGGTGAAAAAACTTTTGACAATACCGCCGCCCCCAGCCCCCCCGTTTTACTTACCTGACGCCTCGAATCTTCGCTGCTCGTTCTCGTCATCTCCACTGCAGCTCAGCCTGGTCGCTGATTGGCTGCAGTGGATGGATTGAAAGCAGCACAGCCATTGGCTCGCGCTGCTGTCAATCACATCCGATGATGCGGCGCACCGGGGGGCGGGGCCGAGTGATACAGTGAGCGGCTATAGCCGCCGGCTGTATCACGGGAGCGCGCCCGCAAGCACTCACCACCATGCGAGGGAGCTCGCATTAAGGTGGTGAATGCTTGCGGGGAGGAGCTGAAACAGCCGCCGAGGGACCCCAGAAGACCAGGTTCGGGGCCACTCTGTGCAAAACGAGCTGCACAGTGAAGGTAAGTATAACATGTTTGTTATTTTTAAAAAAAAATAATTTTACCTTTACAACCCCTTTAATGTTTAAAGCTGGCAGCTGGTATCTGGCTTTGCACCTGAAATTACCAGCAACCAATTATAACTTCAAATGCCTATATTATTTATGGAAACCTGAATGAGTATCATCATCAGTGATGTGGATCAAATCCTTATCTGCCAATTTTACTGTATTTCCTTCACCCTAGGTTCAATAGAGCATGGTATACAAGTTTTGCTTTTGACTGCTGGTGATTGCTGTGTTACATTTTCAGGTTCGTTTTGGGGCTTTTCCTTGCAGCTTTTTAACACCTTTTTCTGTCACTTTCTAAACAGACTTTTTTTTTTCTTTCCTTCCTTCAGCCTACTAATTAAGGGGAGTGGTTAATTGGTCACAGGTGCTTGAGGCCTATATAATTTTCTGTAGAACTCATTTTGAGCCTGCTCATCTTTGAGTTTGCTGCAACTTAAGGCCAAGTGGAACTGGACTTAGTGGTGAGTTAAAAACCAGAGTGGAAAACAGGAGGTTAGAACAGGGGTCAAAGTACCTGTGTAGTGTTGAGTGTGTACCTGGGTATTGTAAGTACTTGAGTGCTTTGAGTGCACGTGGGCTGTATTGAGTATTAGTGTCAGGTAGTACCTGTGTATTGTGAGTACCAGAGTGTTGTGTATGGATTGTTAGTACTTGTGTAATGTGTATACTTGTGTATTGTGTGTGCACGTGGTCTGCGAGTGCACGTAGCTCTGTGAGTGCGTGTTGGTCTGCGAGTGCACGTTGGTCTGCGAGTGCACATGAGTCTGCGAGTGCACGTGGGTCTGCGAGTGTACGTGGGTCTCCGAGTACCTGTGTATTGTCTTGTTGAGTACCTGTGTATTGTCTTGTTGAGTATTAGTGTTAGGAAGCTAGTTGTTAGGTAATTTAGACAAGGTATAACCCCCAATCCTCATTAAATTAGTAGGTACTATGCCTGGCGGGTGTGGAGATGCGACTCTGTGTACATCTTGCAGCATGTATGCGTTCCTTGATCATCTGAACGAGGGCGAATACTGCTGTGCAAAATGTACGCACATTGTTTCCCTGGAAGCCCAGGTTCTGAATCTGGGGAAGCAACTGTCAGCACTGAGAAGACCCTCCATACTAAAGGAGAGCCAGGAACGTACCCGGTAGGTGCCGGCAGGGGCCAGCACAGAGGCGGGTGGAGACAAAGAGGTGCAGGCACTAGAAGAGTGGATGGGTGGCAGTCAGGAAGGGTAGAGGTGGAAGTGCCAGGGAGGCCGATCCAGGAATGGAACTTCCCAATAAGTACCCTTCATTGAGTGACATTGGTGAGTCAGGGACCAGCACTGCTGGAGCTGAGGGACTCTCCTAGCTGTCGGGGGAAGAACTCCTCCAGTGGGGGGAAGCGAAGGGAAAGGACAGGCAGAGAGGGCAATCTGTAACAAAGCGCCGAACTGTATGTTGTCTACCGGGCACTTGGGTTCGGCACATCACGGATCTGGAGAACAGATTACTGGGAGGGGCTGGGGAAGACCTGGCTGTCATGGTGCACATTGGTACCAATGACAAAGTCAGAGACAGATGGAGTGTCCTAAAGAACGATTTTAGGGACTTGTGAGCTAAATTGAGAAAAAGAACCACCAAGGGTAGTATTCTCGGGAATACTACCGGTACCTCGAGCCACACCAGAAAGGCAGAGGGAGATTAGGGAAGTAAACAAGTGGCTGAGGAGCTGGTGTAGTAAGGAGGGGTTTGGGTTCCTGGAGGACTGGGCCAACTTCTCAGTCGGACACCAGTACTATAGAAGGGACAAACTGCACCTAAAGGAGGAGGGTGCACATCAGCTGGGAGTAAACATAGCTAAAGAGGGGTTTTTAAACAAGGTGACGGGGAGGAGGGCCCAGAGGTAGAGATAGTCAGCGCAGAACATATTCCAGAGGGTAGTATTGGGGGCATTGGTGGTAGGTTGACTAAAGCACAAAAACCCAAGGTATGTGTAGTAACAAGTCCTAGTTGCAATCTCGGAACACAATAAGAGGATAGTATGTGACCGGTCTAAACTACGTGGCATGTTCACCAATGCCAGGAGCCTGGCGGACAAGATGGGTGAACTAGAGATACTGTTGTACGAGGAGGATTTGGATTTTGTGGGAATTTCAGAGACCTGGTTCAATAGCTCTCATGATTGGTTGGCAACCATTCAAGGGTATACCCTTTATCGCAGGGATAGAGAGAGTAAAAAAGGGGAAGGGGTATGCCTATATATCAACAATAATGTACAAGTGAATGTGAGAGATGATATCACTAAGGGAGCTAGGGAGGAGGTGGAATCCCTATGGGTAGAGCTCCAAGGGGATGATACTAAGGGGAAAATAATACTGGGAGTATGCTATAGGCCCTCTAACCCGAGGGAGGAGGTGGAGACGGATCTCCTATCACAATTTGGATTAGCAGTAAGGATAGGAAGTGTTATCATAATGGGGGATTTTAATTATCCAGACATAGACTGGGCGGAGGGAACTGCACATTCGTCTAAGGCTCGCCAGTTCCTAAATGTCTTGCAAGACAATTTCATGGTTCAGATGGTAGACGTACCAACTAAAAATAAAGTGTTACTGGATCTACTGATTACCAACAATGCAGACCTGATCACGGATGTGGAAATACAGGGCAATTTAAGAAACAGCGATCACTGGTCAATTGGCTTCAGTATAAATCACACAAATAGGAAACATAAGGGGAATACAAAGACACTAAATTTCAAAAGAGCACACTTCCCTAAACTACGAACCTTGCTAGAAGGCATAAATTGAGATAAAATCTTAGGAATAAAGAACACAGAGGAGAGATTTTCTTTAAGAGCATATTAAATAAGGGCATTAGCCAATGCATCCCATTGGGTAATAAATTTAAAACAGCAAACAAAAGTCCTGGATGGCTTCACTCCAATGTCAAAATGCATATAAAAGCAAAGGAGAAGGACTTCAAAAAAATACAAGGTTGAGGGATCATCATCAGCATTCAGACTTTATAAAGAATGCAACAAGAAATGTAAGGGTGCAATTAGGGCAGCTAAGATAAAACATGAAAGAAACATAGTGGAGGAACGCAAAAAAAACCCCAAGAAATTCTCTAAGTATGTAAACAGTAAAAAAGGGAGGAGAGACCATATTGGCCCCATAAATGAAGGACATCTGGTTACAAAGGATAGGGAGATGGCGAAGGTATTGAATTTATTCTTATCCTCAGTCTTCACAAGGGAATTGGGGAGCTTCAGTAACCAAAACTGCAGTGTTTATCCTCATGACACATCACAGGAAGCACCTCCATGGTTAACAGAGGACAGAATTAAAATTAGACTTGGGAAGCTTAACATTAACAAATAACCGGGACCAGATGGCTTGCACCTGAGGGTACTTGGGGAACTCAGTCAAGTAATTGCCAGACCATTGTTCCTAATTTTTACTGATAGTCTACTGACTGGAATGGCACCAGTTGACTGCAGAAAAGCCAATGTAGCATCAATATTAACAAAGGGCCCAAAATACATCCCTGGGAATTACAGACCAGTTAGCCTAACATCAATAGTATGCAAGCTCTTGGAGGGGATGATAAGGGACTATACACAAGATTTTAGTAATGAGAACGGTATCATTAGCAGTAATCAGCATGGATCCATGAAGAATCGTTCTTGCCAAACCAATCTATTAACCTTCTATTGCCGCGTACACACGGTCGGACTTTTCGTCTACAAAAGTCCAACGGACGCTGACGGACTAAAGCTGGCTGGTAATCCGATCGTGTGTGGGCTTCTCCGGACTTTCAACGGACTTTTTTAGCCTCAAATCCGACGGACTTTAGATTTGAAGCATGCTTCAAATCTTTACGTCGTAACTACGACGGACCCCGAAGTCCGCTCGTCTGTATGCTAGTCCGACGGACAAAAAAACGACGCATGCTCATAAGCAAAAACTAAACGGAAGCACTCGGTCTAGTAAAACTAGTGTTCGTATTGTAGGTAGCACATTCATCACGCTGCAAAATCTGTGATCGTTGAATGCAGCGCATTTTATTTCTTCTTTACGAAGGCTCTATAAAGAACGAAGGTGTTTTGCTGTTCATAATCAGAGTTCTCCCAAACTGATTTCTGGATTCTTTTTCTCTTTGATCTCATGAATGATATAGTATGCATTTTAAAAACAATGTTTCCATACTAATAATACTTTTTCCCCTTTTTTTTTTTTAGGTTTGTAAAGTTACCACAAAGAACCCATTATTCTGTTTTTTTTTTTTATAGTGATTATTTTTTAGTTTTTAGATAAAGTTAACCCAAAGCACCGTTTTTGGTTACGTAAATTTTTTGATTTTCAAGACTTACCACTTGAACATTATTAACATTAGTAATGTATTTTTGGTGTGTTTTTTTTCAAACTCAATGAGATTGTTGTCCCTTGTTAATTTAACATTGTGTGTAAAATCAATGATTTCAAAGAAAAAACATAAAGTCTTTTGCTAAACTCAAAAAATGATCCATTTATTCATGGTCAAAATAAAATAAAGAGGAAGTCAACGCTGGAAAAAGTCGGTGTACCAGAAAATTGGGATCTTGCGGAGTCCATATAAGAGGGAGCACAATCTGGTCCAAGAATCCCAGAGATCAACAGCACCAGCAGATGATCTAGATGTCCCCAGACTGTGGTCCTACAACAGCCTGCGTCTTCTGTCAGACCAGACTGAACCCAGGTCATCATTTTCTTCTCTTCCCTGCAGCCTTTCCTCCACGCTGCCCTGCAGCCTTCCCTGTAGCCTTCTTTTGAGGCTGTGGCTCTGGTGTTTCAGTTGTGGCAGGAGGAGGAGGAGGAGGAGGAGGAGGAGGGGGGGCTGCCTCATGTAGTTGGGTGTTTTGTGTTAGCGTGCCCTGCAGCCCCTTATGGATTGTTTCCCCAAATAGGCGCTCACAAATGAGGCGCTGCTCCCTATTCATCTGAAGAAGCCTGCTGGCTAAGTAGCAGCCATAGGATTCTTCCGCTTCGGGGGGGCTCCTTAAAAAACGGGTGGCCTCTTGCATGAGGCGCAGGGATGCGTCCTGTGTGACCATCCCCTTCCTGGCCCTTTTTTTGGGAAGGTGGAGGGGAGGCACTTGGGATTCGGTCAGGCTCCTACTGGGCCCAGCCACCTCACTTGGCCCAGCCACCTCACTTGGCCCAGCCACCTCACTTGGCCCAGCCACCTCACTGGGAGCAGCCACCTCACTGGGAGCAGCCACCTCCTGCCTGACACTGGGCCCAGCCTCCTCCAGGATGATGGTGAATCCGGCCTCCTCCAGGCTGTCCATGGGCCTGGTCTCCTCCTGCCTGCCACTTTCCCCACATTCCTCCTGGATGGACTCATCCTGTGTATAAAAAAAGGACAATAGTTTGAGTATATTTTTTTGGGTTCATCAATGACACACAGTTTGCTTCTCATGAATAGCAAATTCAATGTGAATACTTCTCTTTAATAAAAGAGTCTAATCAGACACCCTAATTATTT